>NC_142383.1:5763750-6070000 GCF_059441005.1 Hippichthys cyanospilos
ATTTATCTTTTGAATCAACATCTACATATTTTCATGGAATATTTTGTGTCCTCTTGTCACCAACACACCTGTGTCTCTTAAAGTTACCCTTCTGATAGAAACTTTGACCACAGTCTAAGCAGGAATAAGTTTTTTCTCCTGTGTGTGTTACAGTGTGGCACATTAAGGTGGCCTTCTGAGAAAATCTTTGACCACAAACTGAGCAGCAAAAAGGTTTTTCACCAGTGTGTGTTCTTGTGTGACTTGTTAAGTTTCCCTTTAGAGAGAATCTTTGACCACAAACTAAGCAGACAAAAGGTTTCTCCCCTGTATGCGTTCTCATGTGACTTTTAATTGATCCCTTTTTAGAGAATCCTTGACCACAAATTGAACAAGGGAAAGGTTTCTCTCCGGTGTGAGTTCTTTTGTGTGCTGTCAAAACATGTCTACGAGAGAATCTTTGACCACAAATTGAGCAGGAAAATGGTCTCTCTCCAGTATGCTTTCTTGAGTGTGTTGTTAGTGCTTGTTTACGAGTGAACGTTTGACCACAAACTAAACAGACAAAAGGTTTATCTCCAATGTGAGTTCTCAAATGGCTTCTTAAGTTTCTCTTATGAGAGAATTTTTGACTGCAAACAGAACAGGCAAAAGGCTTCTCCCCTGTGTGTGTTCTTATGTGTGATATTAGGGCTCCCCTCTGAGTGAATCGCTGACCACAATCTGAGCAGGTTAAACAGTTTTCACCAGTGTGAGTTCTTGTGTGCAGTGTCAGTTCATCCTTTTCAGGGAATCTCTGACCACAAACTGAGCAAGGAAATGGTTTCTCCACAGCGTGTGTTCCCATGTGTCTTTTCAAGCTCCCATTAACAGAAAAAGTTTGACCACACACTGAGCAGGCGAAAGGTTTCTCACCAGTGTGTATTCTTTTGTGTACTGTGAGAACATGACTACGAGCAAATGTTTGACCACAAACTGAACATGCAAAGGGTTTTTCTCCAGTGTGCTTCCTTGAGTGTGTTGTCAGTGAGTGTTTACGAGAGAATGTTTGACCACAAACTGAGCAAACAAAAGGTTTCTCGCCATTGTGGCTATTCATATGACTGTACAAATGGCACTCATAGCCAAAGGTTTTCCAACAATGAGAACATTTCCACCTTTTATGTCCAGTGTGACATTTCATGTCACGTTTGGACTGTTCATCACCAGTGTCATCATCGTCATCATGATCACGAGACTGTGACGTTGCATTGTCATCATCTGATTGTGGGGTTATGAGTCTGTCTGCTGGTGATACCTCAAAGTGGTCGCCATCACCTCCTACTGTCATGACTTGACTTAAGCGGCTCCTTGGTGGCTCTGCCACACTGCTCTCCTCACTTAGACCTTCGTCTTCAGTCTTCAAAGGGACATTAGTAATTCGGACCTTGATGACACCTTCTTGCTTTTCATCTTTAATGCACAGGAACGCTTCCTCTTCTTTGATATAAGGGAGCTCTTCATCTTCGATTTCCTCTTTAATGTGCAGAAGCGCTTTCTCTTCCCCTTTCATTTGGGAGTTCGGTTCGTTCTTCAATTCTTCTTTAATGTCAGGGAACTCAAATTGAACATCTGATGAAGATGAACCAAGGTTGTCACCGACTTCTGCAAGAAACAAGTAGACAAACACCCATCAGCTAAATCTCCTTTTTAGATTTGTAACCACCTCAGTCCTCCATTTACATACACGTACCAAAGATTCCCACTGAGGAGACAAGAGAGCAACAAGGGGAGTGAGCGAGGAGTGGAAAAAACAGCATTATATTAAAATTGTCTTTTCTTCGTTAATGGGGAATTTATTGGTGGGGTTGGAGGGTGCGGTTAGGTAAATGTCTGAAATCTGGAGAGAAAAATCTACTCTCGCTTGAACTGAACCAGAAATCGAAAAAAAGAATTACTGTATGAAATGTTTCATCAGATATTTTAAATTTGGCATTTCCAAACTGCATTATTCGAGCCTGGAAGAAAATATTACTTCTATATAGTTGTTGTTTTGCATGTTGTAAGTCAGGCGTCTCCAAACTCGGTCCACGAGGGCCACTGTCCTGCATGTTTTCCAGGTTTCATCCGCAACACACCTGATTCAAATGATTAGGTCATTAGCAAGCTCAGCAAAAGCTTGATGATGATCCTGATAATTTGAAACAGGTGTGTCGGGGAAAGAAACATGGAAAACATGCAGCGGCAGCGGTCCTTGAGGTCCGAGTTTGGATACTCTTCTTGTAAGTCTTCATACTTAATCAGAAGAGACCAGAATTATGATGGTTAATATCAGTTGTCAAGGCTCAAAACTTGGGACATTGTACTATGGAGCTATTATGTTAAAACAAAGGGGTGTGCCATGATTGATTATGCTGAGGATGAGACACAAGATCATTTATTAAATGCTTAAATGGTTTGACACTATATTCAACATAGTTGTAGCCAAAAAAAAACAAGTTTTCAGTTCAATTATTGGTGTTACTTATGTTAAACTTGATGTCAATCAAATTTTCTCTCATTTTGTTTTGTGTTTCGGAGGGCGGACCCTAAACTGGTTGCAAAGAGATACGAACAACCATTCACGCATCCAATCACACCTAAGGCTAATTTAGTATGACAGTGATTCTATTCAAATAATAATAATGTACATAAATGACAATCTTTCTTCTTGACCAAACGTAAACATATTTCCAAACCTAAAATACAAAACAGAAAACTATAATGGAGGCATTCAAATGAGTGTCAATAAGGAGATCCAACCTCAGATTTGTTTATAAGTAAATTTTGTGCATTTTAACGAACTTAAAAGAGTACATCTCCCTTTTGAATGGAAAGATGGTGATACGAGAATCTACATTTGTTAGTATACAATACAGAGTTTACAGACAATTTTATTAAGGTTTTAAAAATGTGGTCCTCAGATTTATTTGTTGTCCGATCAATGCTTTGAGACATTTACACCTTGCACTTTAAAGGCGAGTTCATTTAGTAACTCGTAGAAATGTCACGGCAAAGATATGGCACGCGTATACAGGATAGTCTTGATAGTCACTCGTACTTTATGAAATGAGCAAATGTCCAACTAATCGCTAGAGAACCAAAAAGGCAGAAATCGCGTTTGCACTTTTCCACAGAAGCCATCAAACTGAGTAAAATCTGTTGACAATATAGCGCTCCCCACAAACATTTTAAGCATTCTGAAATGGAGCTTACGGCCCTGAGGAGGGTATTAAAACGTACTTGAGTGAAAGTAAACAAACCTGTTGTGTTTAACTCAACTCGAGTGTTCTTGAGACCTGCGTCCAGTGGTTGACGATGTGACCCATTTTCTTGCTGTGTTCCACAAAATTCCTCCTCGTACTCATCTTCCGTCCTTGCACGCATTTTCACACGACCGTCATAATAAGACACCCACTTGATCTCTGCTTTGCAATGCGTTGTTACGTATTTGTGTCTTATTATTGGCGGCTAGTAGGCTAAAGCGATGCTAAGATACGACAGGCCGTGGAGCTTCAACGTGCACCAACATGAGTTTAAATCTGCAGAAACATTGAACGAATGATGGTTTAGTTCATCACGAGAGTGATTGACATTATGTGTCACCGCTTTAGCACGTACAGTACTTGATACGGGATGAATTTAATCCAGAACCAAACCGTGTGACGCGAAACAATTCTCGGCTACTTTTCTTGCTTTCAATGTACTGATTACGCCGCTGTAGTGTAGTTCGCCACCTACTGCAGAGGAGTGTATAGAGGGCTTTCACAAGATGTGCTTGGGAAAGTGTGAGTGTGTGCGTATTTTACATAAAAAAGTAGATCGGGAGTCACCAACCTTTTTGAAAGTGAGAGCTACTTCTTTGGTACTGAGTAATAGGAAGGGCTACCAGTTTATGTGAAGACACCGATCATGTTAATGATTTTTCACAATAATTAAGGAACAGCTGAAGTAAATGTGTAACCCAAGTGTAATTTTTAATGTAAATGTAATACAATTCATAGAAAATCACCAATGTTCAAGCTCTTGTAAGCTATTTCCAGAACAGGTCTGCCACTACTCATGTGATCTTTGGGGGATACCTGGTGCCCAGAGGCACCACGTTGGTGGCAACCACAGTAGATCACAGAATTGGACGACATTACGTACCACCGATCACATCTTAAATAATCTATATACTGCACAAGGTCCTAAAACATGCAGTTTCTGAGGGAAATGTTCTCGTCCTGAGACTAAATCTGAAAAAAAAAAACTAAGCGAAAAGAATGCTTGGAAATAGATTTGAATATACTAAATTGATTTGTAAGGTTAACTAATCAAGTCTATTATAGTTGATTACTCATTATTGTTGAATATGTAGCAGAAAATCAGAAAAGTGAAGGTTTTCTTTTCAAGAATTTGAAAATCTTCCCAATTTCCATATACATGTATATATGAATCACTGCTTAAAGGCCATGCATCTAAGTGACTTGACATTTTCCATCTCTGAGAAGTTACTAATACAATAAATATTCATTCTATAGTATAACTTGACAAAAACATTGATCTCTCATAACATAAATTCTGGGTTTTACTCTAGTTCCACAAAAAAATCCCTTTTTGTCTGTCTCACATGTTCTTTTTCTCACCCTCTCAGTGTAATATACAGTTTGTGTATTATTAATGTTAATATAATATAACTATTATTATTACTATTATTATTACTATTGTTATTGTTGTTATCATCATCATCATCATCATCATCGTAGTTGTTGTCAGTAAATAGGCCTGTCAAATAGGCCTGTCAAATTTCTTGATAGTTTACACAATTTGTGTCCACGTGGATTTGCCGTAGATTTGCTTTTGTGCTTCTCATCCAGGCGTTTCTCTATTATACGCCTTGAATTCGTCCGTGCTGGCCCTATCAAGTTATTCGCCTTGTGCGTCCATTATTTCTTGGCATGCGTTAAAGTAACACCATTCGTTTGAGTCGTCCCGGTTCAAGATGCTGCTTGTCGATTTTGAGTAGCTTAGCTTAGCATGCTGACCAAGATAAAGAACATGCGAAACCGCGTTGAGAAAATAAAATTGGTTTCTGTGTTCCTGCTATGAAGTTTGCCTGAGTGGACTTGCCGTAGATTTCAAATTGGAGCGCTACCTTTCCTTCTCTTTTTATTACTTTGTAGAAGCCGCGCGCGCTGCTTCGGTGAATAAATCGTCCCGAATTCGCCCTAAACGTTATGAATCCGCGGCACGCGTCCATTACTTCTTTATTGAAATCAAGTAAAATTATTACCCACTTCTGTGCGGCGAAACATATCTCGGTGCTCGTAGAAGCCTCTCGGCCTTGCGAAGCTTTGCTTAGTTTGCTAGCTGTTAACAAACGACACACGATCGTATGTTTCGACACCGATTCAGCATAGATCAAGTGCGATCTTAAAATGAGTAACGATCGACTGAAAATGTACTCAAGTGACAAAGTCAAGTATGACGGGGAGCCGTGTGGCGCACCAGAGGAGAACGTGTGTCAACTGCCGGACGCTATTTGCAAGCATCCTCCGATGATAATCAACACAGCAGGTTTGTCACTTGTTTAGTCAATCCCCTTTATTTCTGAGGGCTCTCATGGGATGCGTTGAAACACTTACTCCTTAGCCCCTCGTTTTCCAATAGTGTACCACAAAAATTTAGCTTCCACGATTCATGTTGCACCACTTTCTCCTCATCGCATATCAACGTGCCCATTGCATCTGTCATAATGATTTTCCTCTGCCCTTCCGACAACACCAACTTGTATAAGAATGATTTGGTGGTAGTAGAATCGTTTGACGTAGTTTGACTCAACTATTTTGTGTCCCCATCAGTCGGGGCCTACATACTGTAAGAGCCATGTTAATATCTACGGCAGATTTGAATTAATCAAATGTATATTTTAATCTATTTTCTTTCAAAACGTGTCCTCAATACAAACAAAACCAAAATGTTGCTCGTCAACCACCACTGCACAGTCAACCTGCCTTCCGTAACAGCTTTGTCACAGTAATTGAGTTGGTATATATATATATATATATATATATATATATATATATATATATATATATATATATATATATATATATATATATATTCGTGACTCTTCAATAAAGCAATCAATTCAACCAGTTTAATATATTTTTAAAAATGTAATGATTTTGAAATTTGTCAAAATGCGTTTCGTGTCTCCAGTTGCTTGCTAAAGAGGCGATGGAGCCAGCAAAGCTAAAGTGGCATTTTATGAAGCTGTTTTTCACTAAATAATTGGCAACCTGTAAGGGGGGAAATTGACTTGTCATAAGGAGGCATGCAATTTTTTTTTTTTTCAAATAAACTTCTTTGTAGCTTAAAAGTAACACATATACTTCTTGTCAAATTGAATTTTGGTCAATCACAAGGGCCAAAAAGATTTTTTTTTTCAGTTTTGTTTGAGCAAATATTTGCAATTAGGATCCTTGGAAAATTTGCTTTCTAAAAGGGGACCCTGACTCCTGAAGAGTTTGAGAACCCCTGCTCTACAGGACTAAATAAACTGGGTCTCGAATGAACCGCGCAAACCAAAACTGATGGACACAGGCTTGAATAACGCGACGTCGCTGAGTGAGTGCACACAGGCTTATTGTGGTAATAACACTGCGAATGGGTGCGTACCAAACACTGTGTCCTGTTACTCATATGAGTAACCCACAGAAAAAAAGAAAAAAAAAATGATAGATAGATAGATAGATAGATAGATAGATGCGCACTCCTGACTATAAAATGATTCCAGTTAATAATTAGCTGGTAGTAAATTGGGGGGAGGTGAACGGAAATCTTATGGCTACAAACACACTTCCGCCATTCTCATTCCATCGTATTTTGAGCATTCCCGTGATTTATTGGTTCTTTGGCAAAGCAAGTATCCGTAACCGCAATATATCCGCCACGGGCCGATTGACAATTCATTGGCTACTAGTTTCATTTCACGGATGTGTCCCCCCCAAATAATAAATAACAGCAAAGTCAAAAACAGACTGACTTTACCGAATCATGTGTGTCCTGTGTGCTCTAGACAGTGAAAAATACCTTCATCCAGAGCGGCAGGAACCAGAGTTGTCTGCCATTAAAAAAGAGCAGTCAAAGCCCATTGGTGTCATAGAAGAGCAGCAATTGCAGCACAACGACATCATAAAAGAGGAGCAGCCATACGTTAAAGAGGAAGGAGCTTTCACAGAGTTGCCCATAACTGGTATCTATTTGAAGACTGAAGATGAAGAAGGTCAAAATGAATTGAAGAACCCAGTGGGGCCTCCTTGCTGCAGTTCCAGTCAACATATGCCAATAGAAATGGATGGCGAGCACGGTGGAGGATCACAAGAAGACTGCTGGTTAGCTCCAATGTCAGATGATGATGATGACACGTCACTCTCTCCTCACATTGATGGTGATGAACAGTCTGAAGGTAATATGACACACACACTGGCACCATGTCATCATCAATGTGTTATCTTAGCACCCTGCATCTATCCTGTCAGTGTTATTTGTCCATACTCTGGCTTTATTAGTTTTGTTTTGTTTTCTGTTTCATCAAAGAAAAAGCATTGGAAAAAATGTGCTAGGGAGCTAATAATTCCCCAGGATAGTAAAAACATGTAAAAGTTCAAAATGCCACCATGCTGCAATTTCTGACTTATTGCAAACAGGTTGGGGCGATTTGAACTAAATTCTTGTAATAATGCCATGTTCTGGCTCATTGACTCCCATCATAAATCATAACTTTTTTGATATGCTGTAAACCTGATGTGTTATAATGCATTTTCCGTGATTACTGATGCAAGCTCTTCTTTGGCGAGTCAAAAACGTGGAAATAGAGGAATTCGTGTGTTGCGAGTTTTAACCCACAAAAGTCACGGTGTATACCAGTGGTTTTCAAAGTGGGCGGTACCGCCCCTCGGGGGGTGGTGTGAACTTTCAGGGGGGCGCTGACGAATAAACAGGCGAATGGGGGGCGTTGAAATAGTGAAGGGGGGCGATTGAGCAATTACATTGAAATGTGACGTTGGTGTTTGTAGAAAGACCGGAAAAATTGATTGTCTGTAATAAAAAGTCGACAAAAAACAAGCTTTATTGAAACAAGAAACGTTGTCTGCTCGAGCGCTCACGAGCAGCGCGCATATACCGTATATCACTAACTGTCGCGAGTTTATCGTCGATGCAGGCGACTGGGGAAACCACCACCATCCAGTCAGCCGCAGAGGAGCACACAATAGCGCGCCGGCAACGCTTAACCACAGACGTATGCGCACAGCGACCGGCTTAATGCATCAGCTATCAATTTTTATGATTCGAGGTGAACTGCGCATTGGTCTATTTAAAGAAACGAAATTAGCGAATAATATCTGAGGCGCCTGTCTTCTATTTATTTAAGCTTCTCTCCAGATGCAAGTCAGTTTTTATAGCTGCCAGAAAGCAACTATACGTGCGCGATTTTCTCATCATCACGACAGAAATCATTTTAGACGGTAAGCTCAATGCTATCTAAAAACGAAATTTTTTGGCTCTAAAAACAGTTTGCATTTTTTTCAGGGATAACCATGGCAGCTTCAGGAACATCGAAAAAGAAGTGCAGGCAATACTCTGTAGAGTACTTGAAGTATGGATTTATACAATCACCGACCAATCCGCAACAACCCATGTGCTTGGTTTGTGAGAAAAACTTTTCAAATGAAGCAATGAAGCCGTCTAGGCTCCTCGAACATTTACAGAAGATTCATCCCAATAAATCCGGTAAAACATTGGCGTTCTTTCAAACTCTTCGAGATCAATTTCTGAAGCGAAAAACAATGAATATGTTTATTTCCTCATCGAAAAATTCAGATGACGGTCTGAAGGCTTCTTACAACATTTCTTTGCTGATAGCGAAAGCCGGCAAGTCCCACACTATCGGAGAAGACTTGATTCTGCCTGCAGTTAAAGAGGTTATTAAAACAGTTTTGCACAAATCTCCTGAACAAATCATAAAATCGATTCCTCTCAGTGACAACTCAGTTCAACGAAGAGTGGACAAAATGGCTGAAAACGTCGAAGAGACTCTCTGTAAGATGTTGATGACAACTGAGTTTAGTTTGCAATTGGACGAATCCACTCTTCCGGGAAATCAATCACTACTTCTTGCATATGTACGCTTCATCAAGGATGGATCTTTGTGTCACGAATTATTGTTTGCACGTCTCCTGGAAACAGATACCAAAGGAGAATCACTGTACCGAGCTGTGGAGGACTATTTCCAGGGAAAAAGCATTCCACTTATAAACATCATCTCATGTGCTACAGATGGCGCCCCGTCCATGGTTGGTCGCCACCGTGGATTTCTAAGTTATTTGAAGAAAGCTGTTCCGGAAGTCCTCACAGTTCACTGTGTGATCCATCGACAACACTTAGTGGCAAAGAATTTGAGTGAGAAGCTAAATAAATCCTTATCTATTGTGATTACTGCAGTCAACAAAATCAAAGCAAATGCTCTCAATTCTCGACTGTTCCATCAGCTGTGTATTGAAAATGACGAAGATTTTCAATGCCTGCTTCTCCATACAGAAGTTAGGTGGTTGTCAAAAGGTAACTGTTTAAAAAGGTTTTACACACTGTTTAACAGTGTTCTGGATTTTTTTCAAGAACCCAATCCTGAGCTTTACGACAAACTGAAATCGAGTAAGACAGATATTGCTTACCTCACTGAAATGTTTTACAAATTCAATGAAGTGAATTTGCAGCTGCAAGGTGATGAGACTTCGTTAATCAAAGCCAAGTCCGTCCTCTCAGCATTCCTCTCAAAATTACAGCTCTACAGCAGAAACCTTGGACGACGCGAATTCCGTCAGTTTCCTTGTTTGTCTAACTTGGAGAAGGAAACGGGAGTGAAGGACGATGACATTGCCGTGTACTGCGCTCATTTAGCAGAACTCTACAGAGATATGTCAGTCAGATTTAACGACATATTTTCTCTTGAAATCCCTGATTGGGTGATCGATCCGTTCACTGAACCCAGCACAGAAGTGCCAACCCATCTAGAAGAGGAACTTGTAAGTTTGCAAAATGATGAGGATCTGAAACCAAAGTTCAAAACCTCTTACCAAGCCTTTTGGATGCAAACAGCGATCCCAAAACGCTATCCAACCCTATGGAAAGCCATCAAGTTGTTTTTCATTGCTTTTCCGACTTCCTACCTGGTTGAAAGGGGGTTCAGCGCTGTGACAAGGCTCCTCACCAAACAAAGAAACAAACTTAACATCACAGAGCGCGGTGATCTGAGACTGCTCCTGACAAACCTTCATCCTGATGTTGACAGTCTGATTGCAATGCACCAAACCCACCCATCTCATTAGGCAGGACAGTTGTTAATGGTTACTCGTTCAGTTTTACAATTTATTTCAAGTTCAGTTCAAGGTGTTGTAATTGAAGAATAAATGATAACCTTTTTTGTTTATTAAAATTGTTTTTTTTAGTCTTCAAACTGTTTGTGATTGATGAATCAACCAATTCTTGAGACATTTAGCAATATAGTCGTTCTAGCGTTCGTTGGAAAGGGGTAAAGAGGGGGCGTTGGCATTTTGGCCCGGCGGTGAAGGGGGCGGTGGCCAAAAAAGTTTGAAAATCACTGGTGTATACTGTACATGAATTTGCGAAGCTCGCTACAGATGGTCAAAAATGAATGTGATAAAACGGTTGGCATTACAAAAAAATTGCTCACTTTCAGTCTACTTGGGCATGCATATTTGCAATTTTGCATGTGTGCACAAGACAATTAAAAGGTATTGCCCGCAAATGATAAAAAAAGCACTTGTTTATTGTTATTGTTTGAATGTCAACTCTTACTGGTTGGGTGTTTGAATTTCTTTACCCTCATTGGTTCTGGGAATTTGGGGGGGGTCTTTGTTCTCGCGATGATCACTATTTTGCATTTCTTCCAACACAACTGTGAGCGATGGCGGCTAGAAAGATTTCACTGAAGGACGCGATTCGGTTCGTATTAGAAAGTGCTGATTCCAAAGACGACCTACATTCGGACGCTTCTTCGGAGGGCCCGAAAGAATTTGAAGAAACTTCTCCCGGACTTTGGATGCCGGAAGAGCAAGAGGATGATGATGAGGAGTTGGAAATGCATGGCGAAGATGATGGTGGAGGTGAGAGCGAGGAGGTGGAGGAGGAGGCGGGCTGAGATGAACAGCATGTTGAGGCAGATGATGAAAATTATGGCGATCAGGGCGAAGACGATAGTGAGTGGCTCTCAAAAAATAAAAAAATATTATGGTCTCCCAATCACGAGGAGGCCACACAATATGCCCCCCCTCCCATTCCTACCCCCGGGCCATCCCGCTACGCAGTGGCCAGAATCAGCAGCCCCGAAACTGCGTTTGATTTATTTTCCAATGAGGGCATCATACGGATTTTGGACATGACAAACCTCCAAGGACAAAGATCAGTCACTGACTGTCAAAGAGCTGCAAGCTTACTTGGGGCTGCTGATTTTGGCAGGGTGATACAAATCAAAGCACGAAGCAACGATCAGCCTATTGGACAAAGAGAGTGGAAGGCCCATCTTTTCAAAAACTATGGCCCATGGACGCTTCTGCCAAATCAACCGTAAGATTAGGTTTGATGACAGACTCCCCAAGCCACAACGCCACCACCAAAATAAACTGTCCCCCATCAGTGACGTATGGAATGTGTGGAACGCCCTGTTGCCAAAAATGTATAACCTCGGCAGGAGATATGCATTGATGAGCAGCTGGTCTCATTTTCGGGCCACTGATCATTTCGGCAATATATGCCATCCAAGCCGGCTAAATATGGCCTGAAAATATGGATCCTGTGCGATGTCGGCACTTCATACGCCTGGATCATGCAAATGTACACAGGAAAGCCTGGAGGCCAGAGAGAAAAGAACTAAGCGATGAAGGTGGTTTTGGACCTATGTTCCCCATTGGAGGGCCACATACTGACCACAGATCATTTTTTTCCACCTCTTTCCCCTTGGCAGCTGAACTTAAAAAAAAAAAATGGCATTGGTAGGAACAATCCGCAAAAACAGCGCAAAAACTAATTCGGCCAGAAGTTCCAAAACGGGAAGCACCGCTTTCTGCTGAAGGCTTGGTGGAGCAGGCAGAGCAGCGAGGTGGACCCCCGTTTAAGCGCAAACAATGTGGCCTCTGCACAAGGCCTCTTCGTGCTTCAAACATCTGTGCAAAATGTGATCATGAAGATCCAATGCATGAAATGTTAAATAGGCGAAAAAAAGTAGTTCTGGTGTTTCAGTTTCAGTAATTGGTGTTTTGTATTCTTGAATTCTACACATTGTTAACCATAAATTCTGTCATCAAATCGGTTATTGTCACTTTTTCACCTTCTTGTTCTAAAATAAATCTATTGTTATGACTTTGACTTATCCAAGGATCTAATTATGTCATATAAAATATTTTAGTTTGATTTATATATAGCCTATATAGCATAGTTAGTATTGCTGTTAGCATAATACTGCTAATATTGTCCACTGGATGCATCATAATAAACAAACAAACTATATATGTATAGATAGGTCTGATGCTACTGAACATTTTGAGTGGTTGAAAGTGAAAAGATATTCAGAAATGACTTACTTATCATACTTCAAAGGTAGGCCATACTTTGGACAAAAAACTGCCATTGTGTAAAAACTGGGCATGCATAAAAAAAATCTGTTGTTATAACATGGACTTACTTGGGCCTCTAACTATGTCAAATGAAATATATATATATATATATATATATATATATATATATATATATATATATATATATATATATATATATATATATAAGCCATACAAGGTGCAGGTATATGGTGGAAAGATGAAAACTTACATTTTCTTTATATTTTTTTTACTGTCTACCAACTGCAGCATTCTCTCTTTAACAGACTGAACATGCCTGCATATTTAGTCTCAACATTATTCAATTTAGACCTTTTTTTAATATATTTTTAATAATATATTTTAAAACTCTTCTTGACCACAGCCATTGATTCACACCTTTTCAGTTCTATTTCATAGTTGTTCCATAAACTGACTCCATAACCACACATTTGCTTCACCGGTGGAAAAAACAAGCACTGGACTATAAGCTGCAGGGCTCAAATTGTGATGAAAAAGTTGCATTGATCATATGAATGAAATGTTTATGGTGGAGTGATCCGTTATGAAGGGGAACACAAAATTGTGTAACACAAAATGAACACAACATGAGATTGCAATGTAAACAAGAATATATAACAGCAAAATCAAGGCTGCAATCAAGACTTTACCAAACTATGTGTGTTCTCTGTCCCACAGACATCACTGAAAAATATCTTCGTAAAAACCAGGTGGAACCAGACTTGCCTGATGTTAAAAAGGAGAAGTCAGAGCCCCATTGTGTGAAAAATGAGCAGCAGCTACAGTGTCCCAACATAAAAAAACAAGAGACACTTGTACAATATATAGAAGAGGAAAAATATTTCACAGAGTTGCCAGTGATTAGTGTTCATTTCACAACTGAAGATGAAGAGAAGAAAGGGGTGGAGCCTCCAAGCATCTCTAGTCAACATATGATGACAGAAATGGATGGCGAGCACTGTGGAGGATCACAAGCAGCTAGCTGGTTAGTTCCAATTTCTGATGGTGATGACATGCCACTCTCTCCCCACGCTGATGAGCAGTCTGAAGGTGATATGGCTTATCACACTGACAGCAAATATTGGAAATGTGCTCAGTGTGGCAAAACGTTCAGCGATAAGACTTTGTGGAAAAAACATATGATTGTCCACTCTGAGAAACCTTTTGCCTGTTCAGTTTGTGGTAAAATTTTCTCTTTGAAACACGGCTTAATTTTACACACAAGAACTCACACTGGTGAGAAACCTCATGCCTGTTCGATCTGTGGCAAAACATTTTCTGTAAGGTCCCACTTGAGACAACACACAAGAATCCATACAGGTGAGAAACCTTTTGGCTGTTCAATTTGTGGTAAAACATTTTCTGTGAAGCACAGCTTAGTTTTACATACAAGAACTCACACTGGTGAGAAACCTTTTGCCTGTTCAATCTGTGGGAAAACATTTGCTGTAAGGTCACATTTGAGACAACACACAAGAACACATACTGGTGAGAAACCTTTTGACTGTTCGGTTTGTGGTCAAAAATTCAGTCAAAAATCAGACTTGAGACAACACACAAGAACCCACACTGGCGAGAAACCTTTCTCCTGCTCAGTTTGCAGTCAAAGTTTTTCTAGAAAGGGAATCCTTCGACAACACTCAAGAATTCATACTGGTGAGAAACCTTTTGCTTGTTTGGTTTGTAATCAAACATTTTCTCAAAAGGCAACCTTAAGACAACACTCAAGAATCCATACTGGTGATAAACCTTTTGCCTGCTCTCAATGCAGTCAAACATTTTCCTGCAAGGGGTCTTTGGTAAAACACACAAGAACTCACACTGGTGAGAAACCCTTCGCCTGTTCAGTGTGTAATCAAAGATTTTCTGAAAAGGGAAACCTGAGACAACACACAAGAACCCACACTGGTGAGAAACCTTTCGTCTGTTCGATTTGTGGTCAAAGATTTTTTCAAAAGTCTATCTTGAGACAACACACAAGAACACATACTGGTGAGAAACCCTTTGTCTGTTCAGATTGTGGCCAAAGTTTCTCTCAGAGCGGAAACTTGATAAAACACAAAAGAATCCACGCTGGTGAGAAACCTTTTGCCTGTTCTATTTGTGACCAAAAATTTTCTGAAAAGGGAAATCTGAGACAACACACAAGAACCCACACTGGTGAGAAACCTTTTGCCTGTCCGGTTTGTGATCAAAGATTTTGTCAAAAGTCAATCTTGAGCCAACACACACGAACTCACACAGGTGAGAAACCTTTTATCTGCTCGGATTGTGGCCAAAGTTTCTCTCAGAAGGGCAACTTGATAAAACACAGAAGACTTCACACTGGTGCTAAACCTTTTACCTGCTCAGTGTGTCATCAAAAATTCTCTGAAAAGGGAAACTTGAGACGACACTCAAAAACCCACGCTGGTGAGAAAACTTGCCTTTTGGATTTGTGATCAAACATTTTTTTTTTAAAGGCAAACCTGCCACAAGGACACAGAGTGGTGAGAAACTCTTCACCTGCTCAGTTTGCAGACAAAGACTGAAAAGTAAAGACGTAGCTAAAAGGCACAATGGTTCCGATGAACCTAGCAGTGATCAGTGTTTTATGATCTCAGATTAGCATTTACACTCAATTTTGGGTGAAATTTCAACTCCCTAGTTGTAAATATCAAAGGAATGGATGAATTTTTGCACAAGAGAAAATCAACAGTTCTTGGAGGGATACATGTAGAATCTTTGTTAAATTAATACAATTTACAGTTGGATTACAAGCATTTGTCTGCGTTAACCCTCTGTCATATTTAAACTGGTCTGTATTCACAATTTACATTTATTTATTTCAATTGTGTTTTTATGTATTGATTTAAATCTGAACATGTATTTTTTTCTACACGTACTTGCATTTTTTTATCTATGCAATGTTGTGAGATTACATATGGCTTAGTTTTTTTATTGGTTGCTGTGAGCACTTATACAAGTTATCTAAAATCACTCACATGTATGTTGACTGCAACAACACTGTTGAATAAAAAAAAGGTTTTATAATGTACTTTTTATGCATTTTTGACCACGTTCTTATTTTTTTGTCATTTACCTGAAGCTAACCTGAAACTGAAACAACATTCCAATGAAATTATATTAATATGCATTTGTTTAACACTGTCCTTCAACAAAATCGTCGGAGCCCATAATCAGATTTTCTCTTTTTTTTTTTTTTTTGAGATTAGGGTTGAGATTAGCGCAAATTTGTTGAGAGAGATTTCTCCTTGGTGCGTTTTATTAGCACATTAGCACCTCCCCTTCATTAAAAAAAAAAATATATATAAACGTATATTCCAACACTTTTTGCCCCCTTGCTTTGCAATCCATCTTTTTTCTTCACAGGTCACTCCGCTCCTTTTGGAGTTTATTTTTACATTATTTTTCAACCTAGCAGTAATAGCTAGCTAAACCGATCGTTTCTCCTCCTAGGGAAAAAGCCAACATTAGCGCAGATTTGCGATCCTGCTACCTGCAACCATGACACTGTTTGGGGTAAATGTATTTATTTATAAAATCATGTAATAAAAAGTGTAGCATGGCTCTGTAAACAGTTCTAACGAAGCATCCGAAACTCTTACCTACTACTGATGAGTATGTGTAACAGAAAGTCAGAAATGTGAAGATTCACTTGTCCCATAATTCCGGAATGACCCATACATCGTGTACGTATGCACTTGGGAGAAAGATGTTACAGAAAGGGAGAACCTGAAATGGAGTCTGAGAGCAGCACAGTGTGAGTGGTCGATTTGGTGGTATTCTTGAAACTGAAGGAGACGGGAATAAAATCAGATGTGTGAGGGATCACTTGTCAGATTGTTGACGGCTGCTAATGTTAACGAATGGACTGTAATTGACGTGCCATATACTTTTGTACAGTAGGCAGCGGTATGCATGCAGCTCAACGTCGTTTGCAAGCCTCCATTAGTTGAAAGAAGGAGGTTTGTCTTACTGGACTCGCCGTAGAATCTAATTTGAAGAGGCACTTTCTTTCCTTTTGACAATATGTCCTACACTAAAGGATTCGTCTTGAAACCCTAATATGGATTGAAAGTACTGAAGGATCAACACAATTCAATGCGTTCATCATTACTTTATTGAAAGCAAAAAAAAAAAAACTTATTCGTGTGCAGTTTAACTTCTCAGTGTTCGCGGAAGCTTCTCGGCCTTGTTTGACTTGTTTAGCTATTTCAGATTAGCCTACCTCGCTTTTCAAGTGCAAGCAAGCAAAAAGTGTAAACATCCAAAGAAAACGTCCGCAAGAATGAAAGTCCGCTATGAAGAGGATCTTTGTGGGGCACAAAGAGTGAACGAGCGACAAGAAGGTCAACAACAGCTGGACAAGTTTTGCAAGCAGCCTCGCTATGCGTTACGCCGAGCAGGTATCTCATCTAAGCAAATTGCTTACGTAATACTTTTCGCCCGTGTCTTTTGGTCATTGGTTTTGGTCATGTTTTCAAACCTTACTACAACAAAAAATACATTCCGTGTTTTTTTTTTCCTAAGTTTTAAAAAAAAACTCGAAAAGAAATTATAAGTTGATGGAGTGCATAATGCTTGCTACATTTTGGTCACAATGTCACGCTTTTGCGAATTCACTAATGTTATGCAAGTATTGTTCTAAACACTGATATATATAATATATATATATATATATATATATATATATATATATATATATATATATATATATATATATATATATATATTTATACTTGCATTACATTACTTGCATTACATTAGTGAATTCGCAAAAGCGTGACATTGTGACCAAAATGTAGCAAGCATTATGCACTGCATCAACTCATAATTACTCATATATATATATATATATATATATATATATATATATATATATATATATATATATATATATATATATATATATATATATATATTGTTGGAATTTTATTTCTAAATCAACATAAACTCAAGTTAGTAATCTGACTCCAATTTGTGACCTTACCCAACTGCCACTCATCCAACAATTTGCGCGCTCGTTCTGCAATAGAAAGGTATCAGGAAGCCGGCATTTTCACACACGGGTGGATTTATTCCTAACACACAGATCTAATACAAGCACCTGGGTCTCGGGTCCCTCTCAATACAGCCCTGTACGCCTCTGTTGCCACCAGCAGACGTACTCTCCATCTGAGTTGCCCAGCAATGAGTTATACTACACAATATGCAAATGGCACATCAACAAAGGCATCCTGGCATTTTTTTTTTGGCTATGTGTATACTCCAGTTAACTTTAACTTTAACTTTTATACACATATTAAAAATGAGTAACATAATCTACTGTACAGTTAAATAAAATAACATATACAAAGGAAAAATGACATTTACCTTTGAGGCGACATGACTTGAGCTGGGTGGAGGCGGAGGGGAGCAGAAACCAACCCGCAGAATTTATTTATTTATTTTCTTAAACGGGAACTTTTCTCAAACTAGAACTTATCACCGGCGATTTCCTTCCCTTTCGTTTCCTTTCCTTTCCTCACGAGCACGGTTAACCATGCGTGCGCCTCCTTCGTATTTTTTTTTTTTATTATCTCCTGCTTCGTTTCTATTGTCATCCTCTTACTTCTTCCTTTACCGCCACCAGCAATTTTAGAAGCCATGTCTAATAGATAAAGTTTGCAAAGTCTTAACAACATTCCTTCCTTCCGTTTTTGACTGATTTTCTCTCCTTCCTTCCGTCCCGACCAGCTGTGCCATCAAGCTAGATGAAGGCGTTCGACCAATAGTATATCGGCATTTCCGTGACTGACACCGTGACTGAAACAGTGACTGTGACATTGTAAGAGCAATAGCATATCGGCGGTACCGTGTTGTGCGTGTGCAGATGATTTCATTGATGTAGCAAAGGGAAGTCAATTGTACGTACACATTGACTGGCAAAGCGCGGTGAAATCATAGTTATAAGCATCACGAATATACACACATATATAAAATTAATGCCATAATCTACTTTGCAGTTAATTAAATTAACATGGATACACAAAGGATAAATGACATTTTCCTCTGGGGGCGACGTGACTTGAGCCAAGCGGAGACGGAGGTGAGCAGAGACCAACCCGCAGAATTTATTGATTTATTTTCTTAAACGGGAACTTTTCTCAAACTAAAACATATCACCGGCGATTTCCTTCTCTTTAATCCATAATAGAAGAAGCCTCTCCATTTTGTTGTCGAGCGAGGTCCGGCCCCGGCAAGGAAAGTCTTGCCCTTAGAAGATTGCCGAGCGGTTACGTCCATACTCAGACCAAGGTTAACTATGCGTGTGCCTCCTTCGTATTTTTTTATTTTCTCCTGCTTGGTTTCTATTGTCATCATCCTCTTACTTCTTCCTTTACCGCCACTTGCAATTTTAAAAGCCATGTCTAACAGATAAAGTTTGCAAAGTCTTCACAACATTCCTTCCTTCCGTTTTTGACTCATTTTCTCTCCTTCCTTCGGTCCCGACCAGCTGTGCCATCAAGCTAGATAAAGGCGTTCGGCCAATAGCATATCGGCATTTCTGTGATTGACGTGACGCCGGCCAATAGCATCTCCGTGACTGACTCCGTGACTGAGACAGTGACTGTGACATTGTAAGAGCAATAGCGTTCGACGATGCCGTGATAAGCGTCAACTTCTAAACTAGTTGACGTAGCAAAGCGAAAATAAATGTTCCGAACACAATGGCCGGCATGTCATATTGTTCGTAAGACGGAGGGTTTGTGCGTAAGTGGTGTCAGGTAATGTGATGAGGGCAATGGCGACACATGGTGGTGAACGCAGGTAGTGCGGCGAGGTGATGGAATAATGCGCAATGTTGATGTAACATTGAGCCAAATTGATGTAAAATTACCGTGTAAATTATTGGCTTAAGATACCAGTCAGAATTGACCTCGACTGGAATAAAACAATAACAATTTGTTCAAGTAAAACAATAGCAGACACCAAATCATCTCTGAAGACAACCAACATTAAAGAAGTCCATGAAGTCAACTCACAATGAAGACACATTGTGAGGCCATAAGATCAAAGCAAGCTTTTAGCAATAAGTCATGCTCAATATTACTCTGTAACTGCCATTGGAAAAAGTGTCAATTGATCACAAGTGTTAAGACCTATGTTCATATTTATTCCGTAAATGTACACATATGATATGTTATTGCCTTTTTAGCCTGATTTGAACTATGCAACTTGTTATTGCCATTCTGGCCTGATTTGAACTGTATCTTTGATCAAGATATGGTTGAATCATTTACTGGAATGTTCAGGTACTTCATGTTATTGCCATTTTTGCCTGATTTGGACTGTACCTTTAATCAAGATATGATTGAAACATTTATTGGAATGTTCAAGTATGTTCAAGTGGAAAGTTACTAATTGACCAAATCAAACACTGAACGGTCAGGTCAGCATACCGAACAAGGACAAATGACCATATATGTCCAAATTTACTGGAAGGGCTACCGATAAGACCTTGGTTTCGGATTTAGTCATATTTGTTTAAAAGTGTTCAAAGTGTCATAGTGAAACTTCTACTTCCTCTATTTCTGGTTTCAATATGTGTACATCAAGTCATGGGGTTAGGGTCCTATAAAAAGACCACCACCCAAGACTTGGGACTTCCTTTTTTGCCAATTGTCTGCCAAGAGTGTGAGGACCTTCTCCAGGCTTCCAGTGTAAACCACCAAGTCGGAGTAGGACTCTGTCACTCTCAGAATTGGACACTTTTTAAATTCTTACGACGTTGTTAGCCCTCGGAGGATTTCACGCAAACCGGTAAGGAAGCCATTCTAAATTCTAAATCCATCCGATAGCCCAACTAATAATGTCATTAATTCGTAATTTAGGAGAATTGAAACTGATCACTTTGATTCTCTTCCAATATTGGTATTAAACCTTTTAGAAACTTTCCACTCTTTTCATTATGTTTTAAATTCTTTATTTCATTATACTGTTTTTGTGCATGGTTTTTCATAGCCTTGGACGAAATTTAATCTTAATCATTTATTAGCTGAAAGACAAAATGTATTGAATGTGTTTTTGTGTTTTATGTATTAAGGGGGCATGGTAGGCCCAGCCATGTACTTTTTGATACTGTAAATAATTATTTGCTTTGTTTTCGCTAAATAAATACTTCAAAATTTCATTCTTTATTCTATCTCAGTCATTCTTATAAACCAAAATTAGAGATCCTCCTAGTCTTCTGTAAGTGAAGTAATGATGTTGCCCGTACATCGGCAGTGCCATTCTTGAATAAAATTTAGTTACTCAGAGTTGGTTGAAGTTAAAACAAACGTATCCGAGTGGTCGTATAAGACTGCTAAACCCTATTCTGGTCTTAACAAGTGCAAATGATCTTTTAGAAGAGGAGCTGCCATATATAATTTGCGTGTTTTTTCTACTGTCTCGTCTCAACGGTTACTCGACGAGTCGGCGGATTAAAGTAAGATGGATAGACGCTTAAAAACTTAAGGCAGTGAGCACCAGAACGTATCTTCTTCGACACCGACTTACGCAGATGTTCGTCGCCCGGCGATACAGCGTTAGAGCTGTGCTGGACTAACGGGACATCTTAACCCTTTAAACGGAGAGTCGGTCAGGACTGTTAGTTGTCCTTAGATAGCTGACAGGACTGCGGTAAGAGCAGATCAGTCAGTGGGGGACAAAAAACTCCGCGGTCCAATAGTATAGCCGCACATTGCAGCATGATTCTATTTGGTGCAGCAAATCAGTTCTTCCATGTCAGCACTGGGCTGACGAGCAACACACATCACTCGGAACCCCAGCTGATGTCATTCTCTCTTTAAACGCCTCACCGATTGCGAGGACTAGGGGGCCATCAGCCGCCACCACCTGGTGCCACCACCCAGAAGTCCCCTCCATCATCAACCAAACCAAATTTGAAAGTGCATTTGGATTGACTGAAGGCAAGGCCCTCTCACTTAAAGACCTGTAAAGATATATTTTTATTTCTTTATAGTTTTAATAGCCTGCAGAAGTGGATGACATGACACTGGCGTGCTGCATTCAGATGTGCCATGGAAAATCGACACCTCTTCCACTCCCACACTCACAACTTAACAGCGTTGGAGCCAAAACATGGCACTGTTTGTTTTCAATCAATTGGCACTCAGTGGCACCAAACCAAATTAGTCCAGACCAGGAAAAGTATAATCTTAGACCCATTTCTAGTGCTGAACTCCTCTTACTTTGCAAACACGGCCTGTTTGAGTAACCAAACAGTATGCATCTCTTGTGTTCCGCAGATGTGACTGAAAAGGATTTTTGTTCTGAGCAACAGGAGCCTGAGTTGCCTGGCATTAAAGAAGAGGAGTCAAACCCTTTTGATGTCAAAGAGGAGGAGCAGCTACCTGTACAGCGCCCCAACATCATAAAAGAGGAGCAGCGGGAACCATACATTAACGAGAAAAGAGATTTCACAGACTTGCCAGCACCTGGTGTCTATTTGAAAACTAAAGCTGAAGGAGGTCAATATGATGAGCACAGTGGGACGGGGCCTTCAAGCAGCAGCTCCAGTCAACACATGACAACAGAAATCGATGGCAAGCACTATCATAGATCACAAGCAGATGTCTGGTTAGCTCCAATGTCAGATGATGATGATGAAACAACCTCATACTCTCTTAACACCGATGATGATGATGATGATGATTATGATTATGAACATTCGAAAGGTCAAAAGACACTTCACACCGACAGCAAAGCTTTGAAGTGTCCGACGTGTGGGAAAACATTTCGTTACAAGTCCAATTTGGAAAGACATATGATTAGCCACAGTGGTGAGAAACGGTTTGCCTGTAAGGTTTGTGGTCAAAGATTTTCAACAAATGGACACTTAAAAATACATGCAAGAATCCACACTGGCGAGAAACCTTTCCACTGCTCAGTTTGTAGTCATAGATTTTATGATCAGGCAACTTTGCTTAAACACACAAGAATCCACACTGGTGAGAAACCTTTTGCTTGTTTGGATTGTGGTCAACGATTTTCTCAAAAGGGACACTTAATAACACATATAAGAATCCACACTGGTGAGAAGCCTTTTGCCTGCTCAGTTTGTGGTCAAAAATTTTCTACAAATTGGGTCTTGCAAAAACATGCAAGAATTCATACGGGTGAGAAACCATTTGCGTGTTTGGTTTGTGGTCTAAGATTTTCAGTAAAAAGAAGCTTGACACGACACACGCGAATTCACACTGGTGAGAAACCTTTTGCTTGCTCAGATTGTGGCCAAAGGTTTTCTGTAAAGAATTCCTTGATAAATCACATAAGAACCCACACTGGTGAGAAACGTTTTGCATGCTCGGTATGTGGCCAAGCATTTTTTAACAAGAGTAACTTAGTAAAACACACAAAAACCCACACTGGTGAGAAAGCTTTTGCCTGTTTGGTTTGTGGTAAAAAATTTTCTCGAAAGGGAACGTTGAGACAACACACAAGAATCCACACTGGTGAAAAACCCTTTAACTGCTTAGTTTGTGGTAAAAGTTTCTCTAAAAAAGGCAATTTAAACACTCATGCCAAAACTCACACTGGTGAGAAACCTTTTGCGTGCTTGGTATGTGGCCAAACATTTTCTATCAAGAGTTACTTAGTAAAACACACAAAAACCCACACTGGTGAGAAAGCTTTTGCCTGTTTGGTTTGTGGTAAAAAATTTTCTCAAAAGACAACATTAAGATATCACACAAGAACCCACACTGGTGAGAAACCTTTCAACTGCTTAGTTTGTGGTCAAAGTTTCTCTAAAAAAGGCAATTTAAACACTCATACCAAAATTCACACTGGTGAGAAACCTTTTGCCTGCTCAGTTTGTGATGAACGATTTCTAAATAGGAATCAAGCTGAGAGGCACAAGTGTGCTGGTGAGAATGGCAGTGAGAAATGAAGCCTTATATGAGGGATATGCAATTACTGTTTTTCGAGAGCCATATCATGCCTGTTTTACATGTCTCCCCTTGCAACACCTTATTCAAATCATTAGGTTCGGTTATCAAGCTTCCTCCGAGTTTGCAGATGAGCTGATCATTTCCACCAGGTGTTTTGCAAGAGGGAGACATTGAAAAAAGGCAAGAGATGTTTCCAGAGCAACTGGAGTTTCTACGCCTGCCTTTTATGATGTATAATTTTTAGCATTTACATGCAAATATTGCACAGAAAGTGTGCCTTTCTTGTGCACAGTGTTTTTGCTGACTGGATGATACTGATGCCGTATATTTGCTGTATGTTTTATATGGTTTATCAATTGTTTAAAATTGCCTTTGGAAAAACCTTTACTCTTTGTGTTGAAAAAAAAAGTGTATCTGTATGTCAGAGGGGAGTTGTCTGGTAATGTGGCTGGTGCAGGCAGGTGATAATGAGCAAAATTGGTAGTAGAGCGCAGTGATGGAAATGCACGCCATGTCTAATGTGTTGCAATGGTCTCAAATATCGGCTTAAGATACCAGTCAGAATTGCCCTCAACTGACTTAAGCAACTGAGTTGAAATTTAAGTAATGATAAAAATCCTGTTTAAGGGCTATTGCTACCTGTTGGCATTGACTTTACTTTGGGAAGATTCTTGCAAAGAAGATACTAACTCTGAAGGCAACCTAAAGTATTAAATTAACTAAAGTTAAATTGAGAAAAAGACATAACAGAAGACAATGCTAACACATTGCTAATTCACAAAATCAACGCTTGCATTTTGCAACAGTTACTCATATATTTACGCTAAAAACATATATCCTATAACTGCAAACATTGTGTGAAGATTAATCAAAAGTAATAGGCATATGTTCATATTTAACTCACAAATGTGCACATAAGACATGTTGTTGACTTCTAATACAGTGAATTGTTGATTGGAACAGGTTGTACCATGTTGCTGTCTTAGGACATTTTGTGAATTGTTATTAATTCTTCAATCTTGCTGGAACAAGTGAGTCAAAGGTTCCAGTTACTGTGTAACTAAAATTGTCGTTTGTCATGATGAAATGGAAAGTCTCTAACTGGTTCCCATGCAAAGGTGAATCTGAAGTAAGCATGGGAAAATTCCCACACAAAAGTGAAACTGAAACTAAGCATGGGGAAATTCCCACACAAAAGTGAAACCGAAACGAAGCATTGGAAAATTCCCAGACAAGGGAAACTGAAACGAAGCAACTAATTCCCAAAACACAAACAGGAAACATCTGGTCTTGCCGTGGCCGCGCCTCCTTGCTGACGCTCGAAAGCTTGTGCGAAATGGAAAGTTTTGAGCCACCAAACATTAGAAAAAGCCTGAGCACAAAGGCTTGAGGCTTTTTCTTTCTTTCTCCCTCCAAGCATGCTGGTGCATGAAGATGCTACAGAGCGAGACTTTTCTTTAAGCCTTAGAAGTAAGACGCTGGGATGAAGGAAATTGTCTTAACTCCACCAACTGGATATTTTTAAATTCTTTTCCGACACAATTAGTTTTCAAAGGATTTCTCGACTACTTGGTAAGAAGACACGCTAAATTTAATCCATCCGATTGCCAACCTAATAATGTCATTAATTTGGATAATATGAGAATTGAATCTGATCACTTCGGTTCCCATATATTGCAAGCTGACCGCTTAGAGACTTTCTACCCTTTTTACTTTTTTCGTATGTTTTTATGATAATCATAAATCAGAATTTAATCATGTTTTTACTTTTCGATTGATTTAATCTTTAAAAGATACACGGCGAACTCATATTATTGCCCTTAATTGTAAAGGATAATCGAGTTATTGTTTACTGCTAAGAGAAGAACTTTTAATTATTGTACTTTTTTATTTTTGTATCAATGGCACGTGGTATTGCCCAACCACGATTGTCAGTGATTGTAATTAATATTTTTGCTTTGCTATCGCAAATAAATCTTCATAAAACATATTTTACTCTCTATCTTTGTCATTCTTTTGAACATTAATTAGATGTCTTCCGAGTCTTCTATAAGTGAATGCATAACTTTGCCCTTACATTGGCAAAGCCATTTCTGTATAAAATATTGTTACTCATTGTTGGTTGTGTCTAGTGGAACGTGTCCGAGCGGTTGTATAAGACTGCTAAACCCTATCTTGGTCATTCCAATTGCAAAGATCTTTAGAAAAGGAGCAGCTTTGGAAGGGGCGTGATCACTTCCTGATCTCATCTCGGTTACTCGATGAGGTTGCTGGGGTGACTTAGGTCGGACAGGCGTCTCAGAATTTATTCTGTGAGAACTGTGAAAGAAATCAAATATTATGTTGTTATCATTATGTGTTTATTTCATAACCAGAATAGCACTTATTGCAGTCCATCGGTGCAGTCCTTGTCCATCTTCCCCCAGTCCTTAAATAAAACTATTGACACAGTAAACTGTGAACTTTAATTTCCTCCCAATTGTTGTTTGAGATCAGGGACGCCTGACTCTGTGCAGCTGGGCTTTTTGTTATGTCTTGTAATGTGCAATTCTGTGCTGAATGAATAAAAAGCGAGCTGGGAGAGCAGCTCACTTGACAGACCCTGAAGCAAAAATGGGCGAGTGGCCTTCTGCTGTCCCTTGCTAGTCAATCTTGGTTGGTCTGAGTTAGTTACTATTTTGCAGCCCAGCCTGGTCTTGTCTTAGTCTTCTTTCTTAGATTTCTCTGACAAGAACCAGGACCAACCCTTTCCATACCGACTTAAGTAGACGTCTTAAGCAGAGGCCTGCGGTAAGTGCAAATCAGACATATTGTATTTCAGCGGTTGCATGGATGAAAATCTATTCTCGAATGAGCGGGATAGGCAAAATCATACTACAGTATACGGTATCTTAAAATTGTATCAACTATATGTAGGTCTTTGTGGCCTGGTCTCAATTCCTTGCAAATGGCAGTGGTCAACTAAAAATATAGTGTTTGAAAGTAAATTCAAAAATTAAAATAAAGATTTTAAAAAATGAAAATGACTTTTTTTTTTTTTTTTTGGTCCTCTGTGTATTCAATTTTCTTCTTTAAACTGCATGAAATGAATGGAAAATGTCTATGATGTTGGGGACATGATGGGTGGCTAGATCATTTAAGATGCATACAGGGTGCAGGATGGTGTATCGGTAAGAATACACATGAAGGTGTTGGTTGAGAGACTCTTTACTCAGGCAGTTGAAAGATGGTTAAACTTCTGCAAATGCAATCACGTGACATGGAAAGCCACAGTGACCAAACTGTAGGCGTTGTTATGCAAATAACTAAAGAACACTCAGAACAGTGGTATATTAAAAAACACACAAAGTCTTGAACCTTCCTCAAAACACACTTGCTGTACAGTACTTATTGCACCTTGGACAGTATGCTCATTTAATTCAACTAAAGATGCTTAGTTTATAATTGCTCCTCAGTTCTTATGCACCACATGTCTTTTTTTCCCCCTTTGAGTTGCTTGGTCATGCTCTCTTCGCACCCTTGGGCTCACATGTGTAAATGCATGCCACAAATGAGAAATACTCAGGATGAGGGCGGTCTGACAATTTCATTGGTCCACTGTGATGTGTTTGGTAATTTTATTGGTCAGATATGGCGAAAGTGGGTAAAGCTATTTGGTTGCTTGTAACTCCACAGGAAAAAATATACATAAATAAAACACATCACTTTAACACTCACAGGATTTATTAGGATTGACCTTATACATTTGATACAACTTTGTGTTGATTTCACAAATTTCTTACAGTCTCCATAATAGTCACACTACATTTAGTAAAGCACAGTTTCAGGTTGGTTGTCACATACTCAAAAGTTACAACATTTAAGTTAAGGTCAGCGTGAACTGTGCGAACAAGCTTTTTAGCAGTGTTTACAGAACAGAATGGAGTTGCTTGGATTTCCTGGCAGTGTTATAAAAACAGGATGGATTTCAGTGGACGAAAACAGGAAAAAAGTCAATGACGGCGAAAACAGGATGGAATTCAAATTCATTATGGATAATGGGCTCCCTCTATTTTGCCTCATGTCATACTCCCAGAAGACAACAGCCATGGTCCAAATCTCTCATGCTAAAATGTGAGGGCCACTGTCCAGACCGCCTTTTCTCTGCTCTACTCGTTCAGAAGTGAAGAGATTCATGTCATGAAGAAAAGCGCATTTCTGTAATTATCTGCATTTTATTGAACTGCCGAGACATAAAAATCAAATCAAATAGTAAATTGGATTGCCGTATTATTTACATTTTTAAGGGAGATAAATAAATATGCCGGGGTTTTTTTTGTTTTGTTTTGTTTTGTTTTGTTTTTGTTTTTTCTGGCAACAGGGTATTAATGCCACCCCTACACTTCATCAGAAATTAGAAATGAGTATCTGAATCTATTAGAAAGCCAAAAGCAGGGCATCTCTTACTGGTTAATTGATCATATTGGAATGCATGGACTTTCCTTATTTGTCTCTGTGTTCTATTAGGTCGGGGCAGAAAATTGAAAAAAACATTAACCAAAAGAAGTGCAGATGTGCAGAAAGAAGAATACTGTATAATAAAAGTGACCAAGCAGTGAAGAGGGTAGTGTTATGCGTGGTAAGCAGAGAACAAAGATAGGGTCTATCTACAGTAATAGTCCTTGAGGGCCGCAAACCTGCATGTTTTCCATACTGCTCTTTTAAACACACCTGATTCAAATGATTAGGATCATTTTCAAGCTCCTGAGCTGTGAGTTAATGACAGAAGCATCAAAAACATACAGGATTGCTGCCCTCGAGGACTGGAAATTGAGACCTATGGTCGATCAGGAACAGTAGCAGACCCCTTTTACTGGAGCAGGGGATGCCAACTTCGGTCCTCAAGAGCCACAATCCAGCCTATTTTCATAGTGTCCCTTCAACTAACACACCTGATTCAAATGATTAGCTCATCAGTATGTGGTGCAGAATCCTGATAACGACGCTGATTTGAGTCAGGCTCCTGTAGCGTGTGCCTGATGGCAGCATTTCAAACAATTCGTTTTGTGGGTGTGTTTGTCCTTGATGATGTTGCGTCAGACCGCAGAACCCTGGTGTAGTAAATGTCCTGTGGTGGGGGTGAGGATAAGCAACTACGGAAAATGGATGGATGGAACTAACTCCTACTACTAACTAACTAATATTCCAGACATACGCCTGGTTTCGTCTAAATCCAGGAACGAGGGCTCAATGTTATATACAGTAATTGACAGACAACCTCCTCAGCTGGTCTACCTCCAGTTAAGCTTCTGGCTCTGTTATGATCCTCATATCGAGTGGGTACTATGACTACCTGTCATAATTTTCAGGATAAAATACAGTCATGGTGAAACCAGTTTATCAAGCGAGTGAGGTGATTTGTTCTGAAAATGTGAATTTACAAAATACATCCTTGTCCTTGAAAAATCAATATTTTGAAGTCGTAAAATCGGCTAAAATGTTTTATCATGACTCATCTGGTCCATATCAAGTACTGTTTTCCGTAAATAAGTAGTTTCAGGTGGTTTCCGGTTACACTGACTGGCCTAAAACATTAAATGTATTTTATACACACGCACGCACACTGGCTCAGGAGCAATTTATAGGTTTACACACTGTGTGATTCTGTATGATTCATTGCGGTATTATTCATGCTATTTATTGTTTTGAACAAAAAATATGGTACACTACATTATTTTATTGTTTTATTCTAAAACCCGAGATTTGGGCTTCAGACAAGAAATGTACAGTCTGTTATCGTCCTCTTTAGAAACACATGAGATTTAAAAAGAAGAAGAAGAAGAAGAAGAAGAAGAAGAAACGGACGAGAAACAGTGTGTTTTGTTTATGGCGTTAACAATAACTAATCCAGGCGCTAACAATAACTAATCCAGGCGCTTGTAGACGTTTTCCCACGTAAACGAGTTAACTGAAACGGGAAGGGGGTCGGCGCTACGAAAAACCGAGCTGATTGGACAACCAACGTTTTGCTTCAACTAGCCAATCAATGAGCAGCAATGGCAAGTATAAAAATAACCCTCTCAATGTGAGACGGAACTCCGATTATTTGGTAGTTACACTCAGCTGACCTAACATGTCTGGACGAGGAAAGACCGGTGGAAAGGCTAGAGCTAAGGCTAAAACCCGTTCGTCCCGCGCTGGGCTTCAGTTCCCAGTAGGCCGCGTCCACAGACTTCTTCGTAAAGGAAACTATGGGGAGCGCATCGGCGCTGGTGCTCCTGTCTATATGGCGGCTGTTCTCGAATACTTGACTGCTGAGATCCTTGAGTTAGCCGGGAACGCTGCCCGTGACAACAAAAAGACCAGGATCATTCCTCGTCACTTGCAGTTAGCTGTCCGCAACGACGAAGAGCTCAACAAGCTTTTGGGTGGTGTGACCATTGCTCAAGGTGGAGTGCTGCCTAACATCCAGGCGGTACTTTTGCCAAAGAAGACTGAGAAAGCTGCCAAGTCCAAGTAATAGAAGTATCAACCGCAATATAAAAAACGGCTCTTTTAAGAGCCACCTACATATTCTCTTGAGAGTATTCGATCTATACTCAAATCTAAGTCAACCTGAATCATCGAGATAAGACGTTTGCTGCCTGACTTCTGTATTATTGTATAACACGACAAGAATAAGATTAGTTTATTGAATAGATTTGATTGTTTCAAGATAGCTTCCAATGCTTTAATTATGTCTCTGAACGGCTGAATTATTCTACCTACATTTGGTGATCAATGAATCAAGGTTCTTAAAAATAAATAAATTGCAGCGCTCAATGTAAAGTTACGAACGTTCTTATGAGGACGGATACAAATTAGGTTTAAGTTCTGACTCATTCCCGCCATTTTTTCGTAATACCATTTTCATGTAAAACGTAGGATATGAAACTAGTGTTAGTATTCCATATACAAGAACTGGTTATACCCCATTTGAGCAAACAATTATGGAAACCTTTCATTTCTGCTAAATTTCACTTAAATTTGTCACAAAAAAAGACTGCCAAAAATCAATCTGAAGGGCGTGTGGTTTGGCGTTCCGCGGAGGCCCTCCCACCAAGATTGCATCAGCTGGTTTCCTTTAGGTCCGAAGGCTTGTGACTGGCCTTGCCGCTCTTTTCAAAGGCGAGCGTTAAGATCGCGGGAGTTGTTTACACATTTCGAAACTGTCTTTTTCAGGGACATGCAGTGTCCTATAAGAGATCTTGTTCCAACTTCTAAGATTATCACGGCGCGATCGTGACAATTAAACGCAGGTCAACGTATGTCGATATGAACAATTCATCGGGTTTGATATATATTTAATTTACACACACGTATGTATGTATGTATGTATGTATATATATATATATATATATATATATATATATATATATATATATATATATATATATATATGTATATGTGTGTGTATAAATGTGTATGTGTGTGTGTGTGTATATATATATATATATATGTGTGTATGTACATACACACACATACGTGTGTGTAAATTAAATATACGTGTATATTATACATAGAGATTGATATAGATGTGTGTGTGTCAAAAAGTAGCAACTTGTAGTACACGTGTGAATTTTATTAAAAGTTGCGAGCATTATGTACAGATTAACAGTCCTTTGGAGGATAATGTGTGTTTTGAGACTTTACCAAATGTTTCAAAGAATGGAAAAATAATATGGAATGCAAAGTGTGTTTGTGAGTCAATATGTACAAATAAAATATATTGTTTTTTGTATACGCTTCATGGAAAAAAATTGGCGCGCAGTGAGTCATTTTCACAGCTGTTGCTGCTTGCGGTTTTTGTTCCACGCCTCTAAGTGATTCAAACCAAAGGAGTTGCAAGCTGCAGCCAATGAAAACGTGGCGCTGGCGCAGTAAAATTTGCATGAAACGGGCTTAAATTCACTGACCCGGCTACGGATCTTCACTCGATCAGTCGACACCAAACCATTCTGACGATATGCCAGACGCACCCAAACCTGTGGCCAAGAAAGGCTCCAAAAAGGCAGTTACTAAGACTGCTGGCAAACCAGGCAGGAAAAGGAAGAGGACTAGGAAGCAAAGCTACGCCATCTACGTGTACAAGGTGCTGAAACAAGTCCATCCTGACACCGGAATTTCTTCTAAAGCTATGAGCATCATGAACTCTTTCGTCAACGATATCTTCGAGCGCATCGCCGGTGAAGCCTCTCGCCTAGCCCACTACAACAAGCGGTCAACCATCACCTCAAGAGAGATCCAAACTGCTGTTCGTCTCTTGTTGCCCGGCGAGCTTGCTAAGCACGCTGTGTCCGAGGGCACCAAAGCCGTGACCAAATACACCAGCTCCAAGTAAATCTTCTCATCAAACCTTCAACCCAACGGCTCTTTTAAGAGCCAAATACCAAATCAAAGAGAATTGTTCTGAATGTGAGCTAAACATGTTCTCATACTGACTGCACGTGTGGACGATGACTCGTCTGTTCAACATTACCATAAATTGTGCGCTTTATGTGAACATTTCAGCGATAGGAATTCCGGCGCTAAAAACCGTCGATTCAATAAACTCGGCTCGCTGAAGAACAGACTTTTTTTGGCCCCCATATGACTCCTCGGTGTTGTTTTTTTGTTGCTAAAACCTATTTACTGCAAAATTAATGGAAAAACGACTTCATGCAAAAAAAGATACAATTCATCGAATACATTAATTATATGCCTTTATTTATATTCTGAACAAACAAGGAGTGAGTGCTACGAAAATTTTAAGTATAATAACCCATCTCAAAACAAGGTCAACAAAAAGTTCCAATCTGTATATTTATAAACTATTGAAAGTGAAACAAGCTTTGATTACCACACATTCTAAATTAAAAACTGCAAAGAAAAAAGCAACATCCATGTAAAAGTTTTAGAAGATTGGTATTAAAGTGCCTCAGCTTTGAGGGGTTTGTCCTGTTTCTCCTCTCTTCATATCCGCCCAGTTTTAGAGAAGATTCTGAGGGGACAGGTGTTGTTACAATACACAGCCTTTGAACTAATTTAAAATGAGTCAAAAATTCACGGCGTTTCCTATCCATTTTCTCATCTTTCTACCCCTTTGTTTTTTCTCTGTAGCGCTAGCGAGCTCTCCCTCACTCCCTGTCTCTCCTGTTGTGTGCTGCCCACTGTGTGCCGCTGTGTCACTAACCCCTCCCCCTTTTCCTCACAGCAGCTTGGGTGTGTCACCTCCCTCTTCTACCACGGATCTTGACCAATCACGTACGGCTGTAACGGAAGGGGGAGGGGATAGATGAAAAAAAAGTCTGTCTGCTCCTATCAGGAGCCGGTTCGTTCTTGAACAACATACAGTATCACTGCTCGGCCATTTCCAAGCGGTTTGGTATCACTGTGGCAACCGTCCAGCGCATCATAAACAACCACATTAGTTTCAACACTTACAAACCTCGGTGGGCGTTTGTAATTTTTGTAAGATTTTGTAAGGTGTCACTCAAACTTGCCAGGAAAGTATGCTGAGAGGTTAACGTCAACCCTCATAGCCCAACTATGGCCCTAATAGAAACACTTGAGCAGGCAGGGACGATTGTCTCAAGGTCCAGCATTGAGTGGCCTAGGAAGACAACCCTGCTCAAGAAAAAGCACCGTGAGGCTTGCCCGGTTTTGAGGGCAATGAGGCACTGTGCTGATCCATAGGTGAATGCAAACATTTTAATTGTGCTTTAAAATATTTTTATCGTGTTTGTTGAATATTAAATCAATGGTTACGAAAGTCAAAAAAACAATTTTTTAAATATATATATATATATATATATATATATATATATATATATATATATATATGTGTGTGTGTATATATATATATATATATATATATATATATATATATATATATATATATATATATATATATATATATTTTTTTTTTTTTTTTTTTTTTTTTTTTTTAATCCTTTGGAAATTAATTTTTGCTTGCCTCTGGCAGTCTGGATAGTTAAAAATGTGTTTTCCCTTGCAATTTAATTATGATTTGCAGTGAAATATATACCCTCTATAACCATTTTTCACATTTTTAAATTTTCATTCAGGGAGGGATGACTCATATTTGCTCACGCAAAAAATTTGGAAGCTAGGTTGCTTTTTTTTAATATGTGTTTGGATACATATCGACAAAATTCAATCTAATCTGTATTGATTCTGAGGAAACGTATGCAATGCTAACTGTTACGTCATGGGGTCGTGAATGTGGTTGGTAGGGGGAAATAGCCTGTTTGCATAATCATAAGAAAATAGTACCCCTGGGGAAAAAAAATTGGTACTCTCAGTTTGCAAATATAAATTGGCGTAAATTGTGGCTTGTTCCTTAAGTTTTTTACAACTAATAAAGTCAGAGATATACATTTGAAAATATTGCATAATATGTATCCAACAAATGTGTATATTTCAAGATTTGCTCTATTAGATGAGGCATGTACATTTTGTAGATCTGTACAAGGAAGTGCGATTCATCTTTTTTGTGAATGTTCATTCAGTGTGAAGTTATGGGAAAACATAGAAATTTGTATTCTTCAAAAAACTAATCACAGAATTAAAATCCAAGATGAAATTATAATTACTTATTTCATATATAAAGACAAGGACATTTGCAATATTGTCTGTCCTTGTTTTATTGGGGAAATTTTACATTCACAAAGCCAATGTTTTTAATTTCACTCCGTGTTTTGAAATATTCAAGAACGAAATTGATATTTATTTTGAGTCTCTTAAGTTTGTAAAAAATAAGAAAGGGAAAATGATTCTGGACAATTATTCTAATTTGTTTAAATGAAGTCTGTCACTTTTTCTTTTTTGTAAGGATGTTATAATTATCTGGAATGACATTGTTTGTACATGGTGTGTTGGTGTATGTTTGTTAAGCTGTTATTCTATGTTACATTGACAAAGAATGGTTAATGCTATGTCAATTGTTAATGTTTATATATCAAATGAAAAAGGGGGAAATAGCCTTCTTTCCGGTATTCGTATTTTTTCTTAAAAAAAATAGTCATTTTGTTTAAAGTTTGAAACAAGCGTCATTTTTTTAACTAGCATTTGAAATGATTTAAAGAGTCGTAACGACTTTAACAATTGACGCGGTTTTCTTTTTCAAACTCTTGATATAAACCTTTTATTTTTGTTCCAGACCTACACATTAACAACAGTGCACGACTTTCTTATCTCTAGATTTGAAACGAGTTAATTATATTTTCGAATTGTATGTTTTGTATATATTTTGTATATAAATGGGGGAATTGCGCCCCCCATTGTAAATGCGGGGACGCAAATGCAACACTCTTGTACAGTAGGTGGCGGTATGTACCGCAACGTGGCCTGTATACAATCGAAAAAGTAATTTCTAAATTGACCACTGAGCGGATGTGTCGTCACTACCTACGCAATTGACAACATAAAAATGGCGACGTCTACACTCGCCACGCTTTCCCTGTGAAAAATATCTTAAACAGCCGTGTTTCTGTGATTTTTGACATTGCAATATTTTGCCATGTCGGGAAGACAAAACAACAAGTTGCCGAACAATTTGCCGCAACTACAGAATCTAATCAAGAGAGATCCGCAGTCTTACGTAGATGAGGTGAGTGTTTGAAGCTACAGATGCTAAAAGCTAGCGTGCGTTTTTGCTGCATGAGCGTCCATCATTGAACTTGAATGGTTGTCTATGTGTTTTTTTTTTTTTTTTTTTTTGTAGTTTTTGCAGCAGTACAGACACTACCAGTCCAATGTGCAGATTTTTAAACTGCAGCCCGACAAAGCCAACAAGGAGTTGACAGAACTTGTCATGTTCCTAGCTCAGGTAACCGCGTATATAGACTCTTAAAATTTGCTGTTTTTGTCTTGTTAATTGTACTTACTAATGGTCGTTGATTCGTCAATTAGGTGGGCCACTGTTATCAAGAGCATTTGTCTACTTTTCCTCAAGAGCTGACGGACTTGCTAATGACTCACCACACTGTTGTGGAGGCCGACTTAAGACTGGTGAGCATGTCATTTTTGGAACCCCTGTCTTTTGCATACCTTTACGATGAAAGCTGGCGAGTCAAAAAAAACAAAAACAAAAAAACAGCGTGATGAAGAAAACCAAAGTCACGTTAAAGGACTAAATTACAAATCAAAGTTTTACAGTGATATGATTGTTTGTATTTGCAGTGCTATAGCACTTTGGTTGACCAAAGGTCTTTTTTAAATGTGCTTTATCAATTTGACTTGATTTATTGATGTGCGAAAATGTTTGAAAGTGCAGTCAAGTAATGGAGGTTAGGAATCCAAACCTGACAACTACCAAAATCTGAAAATCATCAACTACATACAAACTGCTGTGCTCTGAGCTAAATTAGCAAAGACAGTAAACACAATAAGTAACATTAAAACAAGAAAAAACCTAAACAGGGTGGAACGAAACTCAAATCACATAACATCTCACAAGGTTGAGTCCTTGAGCAAAAGGTGACTTTCAAAATGTGTAAATAAACTAATACCTAATGTAAATATTCCAGTATTCAAAATGTTTTCTCTTTAATGAACAAGCGCTAAGAAAATAATCTAGTGTGGAAATGTAACCATAAAAGGAGAGTCAGACTTATTTTTCAGCTGCAGCTGAGATCTTTCCTCAGAGCTTTTAGGTTAGCAACATTCTTATTTTAGCTGCAGTGTAGGATGTAAATTTTTTCAATGTTTTCAAATGGTCTTTATCTTATCAATGTTTAACCACCCTTTCAACTTGAAAACCAAACTATCACCATACAAGGTGGTTTGTACTTCTACTGTAGGGTTACAACCATCGAGTTGAGATAAAAGTATATTTTTATAAACCATATTTACCCAAATATAGGATGCACCTGTGTATCAGATGCACGCTCAATTTCAGGGTCAAATTCTGGAATTTTCTGTGTTACCAAGAGTTTGGCAAAAATGTAAAAACTATAGCAAAAGAGAATACATCTCACCTTTAGTAAATCCTTCACAGTTTCTTGTGTTCATATCCGTAAGTTATATTCTTGTTCCGGGTTAAGATTCCCCACATTGTGAGTTGTTAATGAACGCTGCGCCAGTGAAACGTTGAATGCGCTTGAAGCAGTTTTTTCTCCTTTACCTGGCAATGCAGCTTGAGTTGACTTTGCCATAAATAGGTCAAGCTGTGCACCAGCCGTGTTCCATCAAGTTTATGATTGTGTGTGTGTGTGTATGTCTGCATGCCAAAATATCGCAATTAATAAAGTAAAATGGAATACCTTTGCATGTTCTTTAACAGGTGCACACAGGGTCCTTACCCTTCCCTCTAATTGAATCAGCTGAAGACTTCATAATCTTAACATGATCCTCTCTGTTTCTGTAATGTGTGTGTGTGTGTGTGTGTGTGTGTGTGTGTGTGTGTGTGTGTGTGTGTGTGTGTGAACAAGTATGGATTCGGACGGTGGTTCGGTCTGCTTGCTTCTTTTCTTGAAAATAATGCCGTTACAACCTCAGCTAACAGGAGCTGTGCCTCAAAACTCAGCTTACGTGGCTGAGAGATCAATCTTCCTCGAATGATGTCAAAAAAAAAAAATCTAAAATGTCAACTTAAGTTGTTTTTAGTGCCCTAAATTTGCAAGTGATATCCAAACTACATTTTGTTGTTTATATTAGGAGTCAGGACTCAATCTGGGAGAATAATTTTATACAGAACTCAGTTGCGTAGTATGCTTTTGATTCAGCGTAAAATGAATGACTTTTGTGTTGTTCAGACCTTCTGCAAGGCTTTGATTCTCCTGCGAAACAAGGACTTGATCGAACCCACCGGCCTGCTAGAGCTGTTCTTTGAGCTCTTGCGGTGTCACGACAAGCTGCTTCGGAAGGTATGTGGAGCAAAGACAAGCCATTAAGGGCGTGATTCAAAATGTGCCGTTTGTCTTTGCAGACGTTATACACACACATCGTGGCTGACATCAAAAACATCAATTTCAAGCACAAAAATAACAAGGTGAACTCGGTAAGTGAATGGACTCTTCTGTCATTTACCACACTTTTTTTTTACCATCACCATGGTTGAATTTTCTTGTGTGTTATAGTCATTGCAGAACTATATGTACTCCATGCTGAGAGACCGAAACCCAATTGCAGCCAAGATATCTTTAGATGTGATGGTGGAGCTGTATAAGAGGAACATTTGGTAAAGGAACGACTCAATGGCAATTTTATTTCTTGTTTTGAGTGGGAATGATTTGAGATATGTATTGATTTACAAAAGAAATTAAACTCTTTCAGTGTCAAACGTCCTCGAAAAAGACAACCTCGAGAGTGCCGGTATATTTAGCATTTTCACTTCCCTTTCAAGGCCGACACAGTATTGTGTGTTATGTCTATGTAAACATGGATTATATCATATGAAAGATTGATTTCTATTCCTTACTTAGAATTACAAGTATGTAATGTATGTGTAGTATGAATGGCAACAATGTCATCCAATCACTATATTGCTCAATTGTCTTCATATTAGATAAGCACTAGTCAACAGTGCTATAGGGTTCCTCCATTATAAAAAAAACAAAGCTGGAAATTTGATGAGAACTTTATTTTTTTTTATTATTATTTTTAAAAGACAAGAATTTTTGTCCATGGCACTGAAAGAGTTAAATGCATTTCTCAAATGCCCCACTGCGTTTTCATCATTAAAGCCAATGCTTGCAGGAATGACACCAAGACGGTCAATGTCATCACCACAGCCTGCTTCTCCAATGTGACAAAGGTGGTTTTCCGACCCCATTTTTTATTTTTCATTCGCTCCCGAAAAATAATTCATCACAATGTGTTGTTGCCGGGCAGATCCTGGTGGCTGCGCTTAAGTTTTTCTTGGGGGCGGATGAAGAGAACGAGGGAAGCGACTCTGAATCAGAGGCAAGTGACTGATTGTTTTGATCTTGATTTTAATTTTGCAATTAGACCCAGTTTTCTTACAAGTCTCAATCACCCTTAAAATAATTAGGGCAAGTTTTTTCAGGGGTGCATAGTGACTTGATCTACCTAGAACATCTTGATCTCTGCTCTATTGTGAAGATGAAAAAAGTAATCTTGCTCCTTGTCTCACCTTGATACTATAGTATAAAGAAACGGACAAAGTGTGATGTGTGTTTGGTTGTATCAAAGCAGAATATAACCAGTCCAAAAAGTAACTTCCTGCTTTGTGCGAACAGCAGAGTGAAATGGCAAAATAAAACAAAAACACATAAATTACGATACAAATGACATGGTAAAAATGTGAACCCTTAATTGACAAGACAGGACAAGTACTTTAAGAGCAATAAATAGTATTAAGGGTTCCCCTGTCATTTGTTTTTGAATTTATTCATATGTTCCTTTATTTTGTCGATTTCCTGTACTGTCTGTAGTCATACGGAGGTTGTAAATGATCTATGTTGCCCTATCTGGATTAAGAAGGATTAAATGAACAAAATCGCAGCTCAGCAAGCATCAACTTGGTCTGCTTTGGGCATAATTTGTTTATTCTTTGGCTGTGTGATCAAAGAAAGAGCGAAGTTACACAACTACAAATGTATTTCCTGTTTCAGAAAAAATACGCTTCTGAAATTGGACGAGAGTTTAATCAATGCTCAGTGGCATGAATGACCAAGTTTCAAAACTTCATTTCAGTAATCATTTTCTCATACAAATATTGTGGAAAATTACACAAAATCTCAACATTCATACCAGCATTAAGTGTATGAGTAAATCAGCATTGCATTTGGTATTCATTTAAATTACAATATGATCAAATTTTGCAATGGATTCATTGATTAAGTTTGTTTCATGGTTTTTCTTTTATCTGCCAGGGAGAGGGAGTGACAGCACGTGACCTGATGGTAAGATTCAACACAGGGAGGAAAACTTCTAAGAACAAGAAGAAGCTAGAAAAGGCAATGAAAGTCCTCAAGGTAAATTATTCAATGTGATTTTCAATTAGAAATTCTGCTTGCCTCATGTCTTTTTTGTTGTTTTTTTTTTTTTGCTCTACATGACCGTGCAGAAACACAAGAAAAAGAAGGTAGAGGTCTTCAACTTTTCTGCCATTCACCTCATCCACGATCCTCAAGGTAGACTCACTCGTCACCGCTCGGCATTCAGCTCTTGTCATCGCTCATCGAGAACGTTTGGCAGACTTCTCAGAGAAGCTCCTGAAGCAGCTGGAAAATTCCAAAGAGCGCTTCGAGGTCAAGATCATGATGATGGAACTCATTTCCAGGCTTATTGGGATCCACCAGGTATAACATTCTGACATTCCTTTCATGAAGAATCAACAAATTACATGCTCACATTTTTACTTTTTTTTTTTTCCAGCTCTTCCTCTTTAATTACTATCCATTCATCCAGAGGTTCCTTCAGCCACATCAAAGAGGTAGCTGCAATTCTTTTTATACAATAACATGAAATGGCATCCCAGCGGTTCATTCTACGTCTATCTACAGATTTTATTGGCGTTTAGCAACTTGGGGTTGCGTTGTACATTTTCTCATGAATTAACCATGTAGTACTGTGGAAATTGATTGATAGTATGTGCTACATATTTCTTACTGTAGATTACATCAGTGATTCTCAATTATATTTTGCAAAGCCTACCCCGAGGAAAGAGAAAATATTTCACACACCCCGACTTGGCACACCAATCATAAATAACATTATTATCGATATACATTTTATAATTAGCCCTAAAACTGTATTATTTTTAATATTGGCACAAGGAAAAAGCAATATTTTAAAAAAAGCTTTCAACAACTTTTACTACTTTTTTTTTTTTCTTTTCAACATTTGTACAAGTTAAAAGTTTGTCTAAACCAGAGGTGTCAAAAATGTGGCCCATGGGCCAGATTAAACCCGTTTGTGGGCCAGAACCAGCCCGTGATGATTATGTAAGGTATTAAAATGAGCTGAATTTTTGTAAATAAATGAACAACTTGATATGTTTTATGATTATTAGTAATGTTAATGTTTTATCATTAATAGTGATATTGTGCTTATACCGTTTTGGACAATAATTAAAAAATACTAATACAGTTGAAGTTGTTTTATATCAAGATATACCATGATTGTATTGGTCCAGCCCATTTAGGAATAGATTTTTCTCCAAAAGGCGTAAAACTGGTTTGACACCCCTGGTCTAAGCAGAAAAAAACCCAAGTGCATCAAAGTGCCCGGAATAAAAGATGCCAATCCTTATTTAATCACAAATAATTTTCCCTGGGGGTCACCCCCCTTGCATCACTTTATACATCGGATTACACTGATTACCGGCGTTCGGTGATCATTTACACGTCTCTGGCAATTTTTTTTTTTTTTTTGTACAGAAAAATCATCTCGAATAACTGTTATTTCTTGCAGAGGTGACAAAGATCCTCCTTTGCGCCGCACAAGCTACCCACGAACTTGTCCCGCCTGAGGTACGCTTCTGAACATCCATTTTCAGAAAGTGGCCAACATTCATGTTTAACATCCCCGCAAATGCATGCAGATCATCGAATCGGTGATCCGCACCATCGCCAACAACTTTGTCACGGATCGGAACTCTGGCGAAGTCATGACTGTGGGGTGAGCGGCATTCTTCTTATGGGGTTGAGTATGAAAGAAAAAAAATACTTAAATCAACCAAAATGACTTTTCAGGATCAACGCCATCAAAGAGGTAGCTGCTCGTTGTCCACTTGGCATCAATGAGGACCTGTTGCAAGATCTGGTTCAGTACAAAACCCACAAAGACAAGAGTGAGACAGACTTTTTGTACTTATCATTGTTGTTGTCTCAAATACTGACAGCATGTGTTTTGTTTTCCAGATGTCGTTATGTCTTCCAGAAGTCTCATCCAGCTATTTAGGAATCTCAACCCGAAAATGCTGCACAAGAAGGACAGGGTGAGCACAATATGGATGAACGCATTATATAAGTTCAGTCGACTCTACTGTAGAGTTGGAAATTGTTTGAATTTGGACGATTCAGGTTCTGGGACTTTTGATAGAAAGAAAAAAAAAAAGTCTGCAAAAAAAAGGAGCTAACTAGATATTTATTTATTTATTCGAATCATATATTAGACCTGGCCAATTCACACTTTGGGCAGAGCAATTTCACCGACATCCCAAAAGATGACTTCCAGATAGAAGATCATGAGTGGGACATGTTGCTGTAGGAGATTGGCGGAAAAAGGCTCCGTGCACATATATGTCCTTTCTCTCTGCTGTAGCCCCTCTTCGTCTTGCACCCGCCCACGTCGAGCATGGCGTAGCTAGTTCCCGCAGGCCAAGTTTGCCAGCGTGGACAGGTGCACGGCGAAGAGCGTTTTCTATTGGTTCTACTATACTTCACTTATGTGATGTGTCTGTCAATTAATCTGCTCTGGGCGCCTTACAGAGCAGCAACATGTAACAAAGGTGAAACATCTTTTACATACAACATCAAAGGGGCTTTACACAGGTGGTGGTTTAGCTCTGATCCTCAACAAAATCTTCAAATTGACAATTTCATTTAAATTCTGTATGGCGACATTTGAATAGGACATAGAAAGCCTACATCATTTTGGAATGTGCCTGTCAGAAATTCTGACACTTTGTCAAGTCAGCTTCACTCCACAGTTGTTAGATGAGATGAGATTCAAAGTTGGCTCATTTGTACCAAATGTAGCTAACCATGCTATAGTGCATAGAGATTTCCAAAAAAAAAAAAAAAAAGGTTACAGTTGGAGATGCGGGAGCTGTCCAAGCCCAAAATGTCTTAACCCTAAAGATTCAGTAACCGCAAATGTCTAGTCCAGAGGTTAGGAATGCAATGATTGATGAATGGTATCAATACTACAGTATGATTGAGAAACTTTATCAATGCAAGCATTTGTGTACAGGGAAGACCCACAGAGTCATCGTTGGAGGCAAGGGTAAAGGACTATGGCGAGCTGGGAGCTAAAGACTATATCCCTGGAGCCGAGGTGCTCGAGGTTGAGGAGGAAGTCGAAGATGGTGAAGAAGGTGAGCAGATCATTAACCATCAGGAGGGAAAATCATCGCAAAAATGGTCTCTACAAAGGACTTCCCCTTTAATCAGTCATCTTTGATGTGCTACTAAATGACGTTTGGTATAACAGACGGTTGGGAGAGCGCCAGCGTGAGCGACGAAGACGAGGATGGCGAATGGGTGAACGTCCACCACTCGTCCGACGAAGACACAACAGAAGTGGTAGGTTTGATATTTGTCTGCCAAATGCATGTCAAATGTCGTGATTTAATACCTCTGTGTGATCGTATGATTGAGGCGGAAAAGCTGAAGAGTCTACCAGCTGAAGAGCGGGTGGCCAAAGCTGCGGCGGTAAGCGGTAGCAGGCTCCTCACGCAGGAGGACTTCAAGAAGATCAGACTCGCGCAGATGGCCAAGGAAGTCAACGCCGCACCAGGGAAGAAAAGGAAAGCAGAAGACCATGACAATGAAGACAACAGCAGGTTAGAATGTTCTCATTAATCGTCAAAGGGCACCACAAACTATTTTCTGGTAAGGTCTACAGAGAGGAAATTAGCTCTCGGTGTCTTGCCCAAAGATACTTTGAAAGGTGACACTGAGCCAAGATTGGAACAGCGATACTGTGGTTACTGCACAACCTCTGTTGACTGAACCTTTTGTTTTATTTCATTTGCCAGAGGGGAACTCTTGACCTTGAGGGACATTGAGAAGCTCCACAAGAAACCAAAAACTGATAAAGAGACGCGCCTGGCGACAGCACTGGTTTGATAAACCGAAACCCATGTTTGTTCACAATTCTTTACGCCAAATTTGACCGCATGTTTTACGTTTGGCATTTAGGCGGGCCGAACGGATCGTAAGGAGTTTGTGAGGAAAAAGACCAAGCTAAATCCTCACGCCAGCACCAGCAATAAAGAGAAGAAACGCTCAAAGAACTTCATGATGATGAGGCACAGCCAGAAAGTCCGAACCAAAGGCAAACGTTCCTTCAGAGAAAAACAAGTGAGTGGACTGCGTAGCAACTTTCTGCCAGTTTATATCTCGCTCAATATGTATCTTTGTATGATTTTTTTTTTTTTCTTTCCCATTTCTTGCAGATTGCGCTCCGGGATGCACTCCTAAAGAGGAAAAAGCAACACAAGTAGTGCAATTGAAAGACATTATCCTCATCCTTTTTTGTTTCATCAAATCATGTTGTGTACTCTATAAATGTGCTGTTTATATTGTATCAATCCCAACAATGTTGTGATTTGAATATAACTGTATTTACTAGTGAAAGGACTCACTTGTTTAATGTTAATAGGGTACAAATACTGCGTGCGTGTGTGCGTGCATAAAAATGTGTATGTATATATATCCATCCAGTTCCTCTATGCTTATCCTCAGTATGTGTGCTGGCTTGCTGGTGCCTGTCCCAGCCAGGCTCAGGCATTAGGCCGGGGACACCCTGAACTGGTTGCCAGCCAATCGCAGGGCACACAAAGACAGACAACCATTCACAACAATCACACCTAAGGACAATACCCTTAGTGTGTCCAATACACCTTCCATGCACGTTTCTGGAATGTGAGAGGAAGCCGGAGTAGCACGGGCATGGGGAAAATCTGCAGATGCCACCTCAGAACACTGGGGCCTCTGAAGTTTGAACAGTGAGGCAGATGTGCTAAGCACACCCCCAATTTATATATGCATATTATAAATGTGTGCACATGCACATAAAATAATATTTAGTTTGAATATAGGTTATGAAGTGTGTATAGTCTGTATATACACAACAAATTAAACTGAAATTGTCATATTAGTGTAAAAATTGTCCTTCAGATTTATACATTGATGTGAGAAAGAGTAATAAAACAATTATTCGAAGGAAGGGACACATTATGGAACACCAAAATGAAAAGTACTAGTTATCCAGCGGAAAAAAAAACAAACTCGCTTTTAGATCACAGCCGCATTTGTCGAAAGTGCGGGGACAAAATACCCCGTTTGACGTTGGGGGAAAAACTACAATACCCAAGAAGCGCTGGGTGAAATCACAACAAACGTGCAAATTCGCTTGAAAAAAAACAGCCGGCGTTTCAACGCTTCATACGAAATGAGGTAAGCCAACTCGATTTGGTTTGCATCCGTCAGCTAGTTAGCACTCCTTTTCTGGCCATGTGGGTTGTATGTGTCGAGTTGTTTGTTACATTGTAGCATTTTTTTTCGTCCTATTGAGCTGTCACACCAGATTAGCTGTTTTGCAGTTGCTAGCTAAAAAGCTAACCGTCCCTGTTGCTAGCAACATCGTTTAATTTCTGTCACTAATTATGTTGGGTTTTGATACGGAAAAACAGGTTTATTAACGTTAAAAACAAGGCAATGAAGGCCATTTTTACAAGAGAAAACTCGTGTAGGCCAAGTGTTAACGTGCTCTGTGCCTACTCAAAGATGTATGCTGTTGCTCTATATGGCCTACCTCACGCTGAATTCTAGTTGTCTGTTGGTCGAGAGTCTTCGTTGAATGCATCAAGAAAAAACGATATTTAAGCAACCGAGTTAGTAAGTATTCTAGCTTGTTTATTTTTCCACATATGATTCAAGTTTACATGTTACTCGCAAGGCCATAATGGGTCAATTAAATCATACAGAATTAAGAGTAATTTACCACTGGCATTTGTGGTTTGTTCGAGGTAAGACTCAATACCGTATTTTGGGGAGAAAAAAAATCAACACAACTGAGTAACTTGATTAATGTTTTAGTTTTAACATAGTGCGTTGAATGGCAGATACACATTTAAAATAATATGCATTTAACATTGTGCAACAACATCGCATGAAAAAATACTTCATAAATAGCATAAGCTAAGGCAAATTCAGAAAATAATTCAGATGCCTATATAATTCAGCCATCCATTTGCTATCGCCACTTAACCTCATTAGAGTAGCTGGCTTGCTGGTGCCTATCCCAGCGGTCTACAGGCAGGAAGCTGAGAACATCCGGAACTTGTTGCCAGGGCACACAAGGTGGGGGACTATGAGCACAATACAAATGCAGTTTAATCAAAACGTTTTTCAATGCAACAAAGTAAATGTCGCTTACTATTAGCCTCCTTTGGATGCTACTCATATTTAGGTTTTAGTACAGTTGCACGCTGAATGGAAGATAAGTAAACACTGCTTTGTGTGATTCATCGTTTTTATTTTTTCATATTAGATTTTCTTAAAGATCATGAATTTGGGTAGTGAAGTTTATGTGTGGAGATTCAAACTAAAGGCTCATGATGGACTGGGATTGCGTTATAAGTCCTTGACTTCAAATAAAGAGTGATAAATGGAAAACAAAAACGTGGCTCTTTTCGTGCGAGATTTCGAGTACAAGTTCCGCTTTTGTTAAATAATTCACCAGAATCTTTTTTTTTTTTCCAGTAATAAATAATGCAACATATTCAAGGGCTGTTTCCATCATAATAGCCCAACTGATTTCTGCCCCCTCCCCACACACACACACACACAATCTTTCCAAACGAAGTGAAACCAAGTCATGAATGTTTTTTTTTTTTACTGAAATATCGTGACTAAACCTGAGCAGATGATGAGCCTCTAATGAGCCTCAGGTCTATTCAGCTCAGAAGGGAAGACAGTAAATTGTAAGTGCCTGATTCAAATGGTCAGGATCATTATTAGACTTTTGTTGAGCTTGCTGTTGGAGCTGTTCATTTGAATCTGGTGTGTTGGGGTAAGAAATGTGGAAAACATGCAGGATCCCCGCCCTTGACTAACGAGTTTGGATACCCATTCCTTTTTTGTGCTACGGTACTTTTTGTGTTCTGTTAAGTATGTTAAAAAATGTTTTACCCCTTTTAATATATGCTTGCAGTCAGTGTTGGGTGAGCAAAAGGGAAGTGAAAATAAACAAATGAAAGCCAAACTTGCTCAGCTGGCAGTGTCCCTCAAAGAAAGTCTGCTTTCTCACAATTTATTCAGCAATATTTTGTTTTGATTGTTTTTATTTTCCACAAGTACAGTCTTGGTAAGTAGACATTGTTTAAATTATGTACTAATATGATCAAATTTGCATTAAGAATCTATTTGTATTGTAAAACATGACTTACAATCTTTACATGGAAGTAAAAATGTTCAATCATGCCACATTGTAGATGTCTTGCACTCTCCCAATAAAGATTCACCTGCCTGTGATGCAAAAATGATCACAAAGTATGACACTTCTAAGACAAAGCATGTCTTTTGACATACTATTTTCAGCTTTTCCTTTTTTACCATATTTTCACCATACTTTATTTTCTTCAGAATTATACACTTTTTGGAGGGGCGGGGAGCAAATTTATCCGTATTCGAAAAATAGGTCAGTCATCGAAAATAGTCTATTTTAGGTTTGCGGAATACATTTTTTTTTTAACCTGGGCAAACCTGGGCATTCGCTCTACAAATGAACCGAACTTGGTTATGGAACTTACTCAACTCATTAATTGGGGTATGCATTCTTTCTGTCCAGGTATTGTGTCCTGTAAGGCCGCCATGGCACCAGGGGACATAGTGCCGGAGCATGCCAAGCAGCCCAAGCCCAAGGAGAAGCGCCCCTCTGCCGTCACCGCCGCCGCCAAACCATCCAAAGTCGACTGCGACTCAGACGGCTCCTTTGTCTTCGAAGCCCACGAGGCTTGGAAGGACTTCCACAACTCGTTGAGACATTTCTACGAAGTGGGGGAGCTCTGTGACGTCACGCTTAAGGTCAGACCTTGCTGAAGTATTTAAGGCTGAATTTACTCTGACTCTCCAATTAAAGCAAGTCATGTCAAGAAAGTTCTTTGTTAAAATATGTCCTGTGTCTCCACTAGTCTAAACATGGTATAATGATGTAATGTTGCATTTGCAGTATGTAAATCTCCCTGAGATAAGACAAAATTGAATGGATGTTTCTGCTTTATTCTTTATTGTTTAGACTAGTGGGGGTACATAGAAGACATTATTGCAAAGAAAACATTTAGCATGACGCACTTTAAAGCCGGTACCCATTTATCTCGTGGTCTTTTAACTGTCTTTAGGCATTTTAAGTTACACATATCACATAAATACAACATTTGGAAAAATTTTATGCTAGTATGTCAAAACAGCATCAACATTGTCCAGTGACAACACAGCAGTAAACAATAATGTATAAGTATTACAAAAATTGAGCTCAACTTTTGTTTTCTTCCTCCATTGATTTAACGTCTCTAGCAGTGGTTCTCGCTTTCAATGATTTACCCTCTATGAAATATTTTTTTTTACCCAAATGCCCCCTAACGGTTAGGGCCTAACCAGTGCAAAGCATTAGTGGAGTAAAAAAAAAAAAATCAGCACAAAGCATTAGTGTTTTAAAAGGACTTACAACAGAGTGCTGTGCCTTTCGCATTTGATTCAATAAACATTGGAAATACAACAATTTAGTCATGTTGTGTCATATTCTAATTAATTTACTCTTCATTTGAAAAGAAAATGTTTCTGACACTCTTACACTCTTTTACTTTTTTTCTTGACGTCATTTAGATTATTTCTCAGAATTCTCAGTTGATCAATCTTCTAAATTTCTTTGAAATCACTTTAAAAGTAAGATTAAGCTTGTATCGTTACTGCTGATACCGAAATCGAACTGTACTCCAGGCTGCTTAATTGGTATCTAGTATGTACAGCAGCACATCACCATATGACATTGGTGACGTCTTCCAAATGTTTAGTTATTTATTTTTGATTGTAGGTTGGCAGCCGGCTGATACCATGCCACAAACTTGTGTTGGCCTGCGTTATTCCCTACTTCAGGTGTGCACGATTGGAAACACATCAAAAGTAAGCATATTTAAATGTGTATGAAAAAACATGCTAATTAAGAATTCTGTTTGTACCTCAGGGCCATGTTTCTTTCGGAAATGACAGAGGCCAAACAAAAACTGATTGAGATCAAAGACTTTGATGGAGATGCTATTCAGGATTTAGTCCACTTTGCTTACTCCTCCAAACTGACGCTCACCGTGGACAATGTCCAGCCTCTGCTTTATGCTGCTTGCATCCTTCAGGTGAGTTCTGCTAGAGTGCAGTATAGTTCACTGTTTCTTGCTCTATTTAATTTACATGACCAAAAAAATCACATGCTTGTAGTTGTTTAGTTGAAGCTGATCTATTTACGGGAAGCCATTGCTTGCTCTGTCTTCCCAATGGCAACAATGGTACACAGGTGGATTTTGTCTTCATCTGGTGGAGGAACTTTTAATTGTTCTGCCTCTCATTTTAGAGCAATGCTTCTCTCCAAGAAAAGAGAAAACGTTCCACGCCCGCCCTTCAATTTGCTGCCGAGACTATGAATGAGCTTATTATCGGTATACCGAAGTATACCTAGAATTGTATTCGTTTTTATGTTAAAAGAAAAAAGCCATTTAAATCATCCATCCATTCATTTTCTATCACCACTTATCCTTGCGCGGTTCGTAGGCTTGCCGGTGCCCTCCCAGCCGACTTCGGGCAGCAGGCGAGGGACACCCTGAACTGGTTGCCAGCCAATTGCAGGGCACACAGAGATGAACAACCATTCACGCCCCCAATTACACCTAAGGATGATTTAGTATGTCCAAACTCCAGTGTGGAGTATGTGCAAACTCCACACAGTAAAGGCATAGCCAGGTGAATTTGAACATGTGTCCCTGAACTGTGAGGCAGGTGTGCTAACCCACACCCCCCAAAAATTTGACTAAGACTGCTATACAGCAGCCCTTCTGGCATTGATAGTGCAACAAAGACGAGTGAAACTCGTGAACAAAACTAGTGAGTGTGTGTGTGTGTGTGTGTGTGTGTGTGGGGGGGGGGGGTGGGGGGGGGATCTTCTTATCGGTTGAAATTAAAATAAAGAACTGGCTGCCCACCAGGGCTTTTCGCGTTTACTAATGTGCCCTGGTAGAGTAGATGTGAATCCCTACATGAAGTGTGTAACAGCTCACAAATAATCCAGGTGGAGCTGGTGGCACGGGCGTGTTGCGAGTACATGAAGGCCCACTTCCACCCAACCAACTGCTTGGCCGTGCGCACCTTTGCCGAGAGCCACAACCGCGTGGACCTGATGGACATGGCCGACCGCTACGCCTGCGAGCACTTCAGCGAGGTGGTGGAGTGCGAGGACTTCACATGCGTTTCGCCGCAGCACCTGCGCACGCTGCTGGCCTCCAGCGAGCTCAACATCCATTCGGAGACGCAGGTGTACAAGGCGGCCGTCAAGTGGCTCAAAGCTAACCCGCAGCACCACCACGCTTGGCTGGACAACATCTTCTCTCAGGTTAATTCCTGTTTTGCACTTGGAGTGATTTTCAAAAATGTACACACCCCTAGTCCAAATGCAAACTTTTGTTATACTACAATAGAGATCAAGATAATTCGAATGAAAACTTTTTCTACAGTTAATGTAGAAATGTTTCTACACTTTTTGTAAAAGTGATAAGGTGATGTGTTTTCCACTTAATTTGCTCCTAATTTGAAAAGAAAAATGCAATATTTGTCACGGCATTAAATTGGATTTTCTGATACCAGTAGAAACCTTGTTAAAAGCTATCCCGGAAGTGCCTTCTACGTACCCCTTCTGGAGAACTACTGTATTACATTTACATGAATTGCTTTGGTGTTTTTGCCTTTGGCCTCCAGGTGCGCCTGCCACTGCTCCCCGTGGACTTCCTGACCGGCACAGTAGCCAAGGACGAGATGATCAAAGGCAACCTGAGCTGCCGCGACCTGATGGACGAGGCCCGCAACTACCACCTGCACCTCAGCAACAAAGCGGTGCCCGACTTTGAGTACTCGGCCCGCACCGTGCCCCGAAAACACACCGCAGGTGGCCTTTGTCTTCTTCCGTGCATCGTTTTGCTTTTTGGCCAGTTGTCAAAGTAAGATCATTGTTTTCCTAGGAGTTCTCTTCTGCGTGGGTGGTCGTGGGGGTTCCGGTGACCCGTTTCGCAGCATCGAGTGCTACTCCATCAGTAAGAATAGCTGGTTTCAAGGCCCTGAGATGAACAGCAGACGACGGCATGTCGGCGTCATTTCCGTCGGAGGTAAAAGATAAAGGAGTGCTGTTATCCACTGTGTGTCAAGTTGCTGAATAAAATGTTGATTAAATTATCAAATCAATTACTTCATTTACTACAAATTTGCACAGTTATTCATCTGTCCAAAAGATTTATGGGGTGGACGTAACGATAATGTAGCATTAAATGCCCTATTAAGAAAGATAAAGCATAATTTTTTTTTTTGCTCTTTTTTATACAAAGGTAAGGTTTATGCCGTGGGTGGGCACGATGGTAACGAGCACCTGGGCAACATGGAGGTGTTTGACCCCTTCGCCAACAAGTGGATGATGAAAGCCTCCATGAACACAAAAAGGTGCTTGTCTGTTTTCTGTTATTTGTGTTCATGCTATATGCTACATTTGCTGGCCTTAAAGATGCAAATGTGGGTCATAGCAGTGATACAAGCCAATAGAATTTTAAATTGTTGTCTTCATTTTTTTTTTAGCTCATTTTCAGGAAGTTGTGTGCATTGTCATGCGCTGCCCCCTTGTGGTTTGGAGTGTGAAGTGATAGATGCTAGTTAAGTGAGATCGCAATAATTGCGGTAGTCAACTTTGATATTAAAACCATGGTTCATTTTCTTTGTTAATGTAATGTCGCGATAAATTTAAATGAAAATGGAATTTTTCCACCATCTTCTAATGTATTGAAGTAAATCTGTATTTTCAAGGAGGGGTATCGCCCTGGCCGCACTAGGCGGTCCCATCTACGCGATCGGCGGTCTGGACGACAACTCGTGCTTCAACGACGTGGAGCGCTACGACATCGAGAGCAACTGCTGGAGCGCCGTGGCCCACATGAACACACCAAGAGGAGGAGTGGGTTCCGTGGCCTTGGGGGTAAGACGCTTAATAGGGACAAGGCGCGCGCTCGTTCGGCTCCCTCATATTCACCGCTTTGTTTTTTCCCATCGCCAGACTTTCGTGTACGCTGTGGGCGGCAACGACGGAAGGGCGTCCCTGTCCAGTGTGGAGCGCTTTGACCCGCACCTCAATAAGTGGACCGAGGTCAACGAGATGGGTCAGCGGCGTGCCGGGAATGGGGTCAGCAAGCTCAATGGATGCCTCTATGTTGTCGGTGAGTGGGGACTACTACACTTGTGTAAATTCAAAATGTCCATTGTTGTTTTAGGTAATAAAAAACTAACAAGAATTCTATAATAGTGAAAACACACTTAAGCGACGTATAAACTTAAGCTAAGTATAAATATAGCAAAAAAAATTGTGAATTTTTATCTTCATACATGCTTCTTTTTAATGTAGTTATTTCTGTATTGCTGTAGGGCCATACAGAAGAAAGAAAGTGGAACAGTTGTTTAGAAATTATTGTTCACTTTGCTTCATTTTTGTTCCTATTTTTTTATCTTGAACGCCATATATTAAAAAAAAAATCTGGAAAAAAAATAATAGAAAATGCCTACCAAAGGGAATTATTAGCCTTTCAGCTTATAGCTTATTTACATTAGTGCTAGGAGAAGAAAAGTCAAGCAATTTGAAAACTTTTATGTTGTGGAGTTTAGGATGATTTCCAAATGGAACATTTACAAAAATAAAGTGTATTCCATGTTTTATTGAAATGAAACTGTTTTGACAATGTTGCATATGCAAAGACCGTCTTGCCATTAGACTCCATTTGCAGGGGATGGCACACTTGGCTCTGATAACTAAGTGCTCATTCCATATTGAATTTTGACATGTTGTCCCCATTTGGGTGAAATTTCAACTCCCTAGTATATGTTTTCAATGCTTTCTTTTTGATGCAAAATGCCTTTGATGTGAAGATCAAAGGATGGTCAAAATATCAAGGGTTAAGGTAATCAGCAATTTGCTAATGGTAATCATGATTTTTAACCGGTTAGTATAGGAACATTTTTATAGAAGATAATGAGTGAATTCACAATAAAAAAAACAACTGAGTAGTTATAGCCACTCACTTCAACTTATTTTCAAATTTAGCAGATTACAAAGAATAAATAAATACAGTGGGAGATGAATCCGTTCCGCAGTTGGGCTCCTAAGGTGAATTCACGTATGGCGGGCAATCCAAACCTATGTTAGATAGCTAATGCGTTTAGAACCCCTGGTACATACATATGAAAAATTGGGACCACAGTAGTATAGTAAGTGCTACGTATATATAATATACCGGTACATGTACAGTATACAATCAGAAAACATCATAAATAAAAATTACAGAAAGGATTTATTTACCTTTTGAGTGGCGCTTGTTATGCCCATATCCCCTAGAAAGGTTAGTGTACTCCGTATTTTTTGATTATCTCCAGCTTCATTTCCGTATCAATCATCTTCTTACTTTTCTCTTTACCATCACAAGCAATCGTGGGACCCATGGCTAACCATTTCAAGTTTGATTTAAGCAGACCAGCATTGTAGCGACGCATTGCATGGAAGCAGTTTGGCGGCAATAGTAAATAAGTATGGAGGCAAAACAACACAAATACAGCCAACCCCCTGGGGTCATGACAGTTCTTTTTGGTTGCAAAGCCAGGAAAATACCGTAAAGAGGGGATAAAAAAACTCAGTATTCCACATTGCAAAATGAAAAAAACGGGGTCCACTGTAAAATCAAATTTTTAAGGCTTTATAAAGTGTGGAATTGCAAGTGGTGAACATAACACTTGAGCTGGAGTCTATCTTTGCTGAGTTTGGGCAAAGGTTCGGTTGCTAGCCAATAAGAAGACCCCTTCATGACACCTCCCCTTTGCGCGTGTGGTGCAGGTGGTTTTGATGACAACTCGCCACTGAGCTCCGTCGAGCGCTTCGACCCGCGAATGAACCGCTGGGAGTATGTTTCGGAGATGACCACCCCACGCGGCGGCGTGGGCGTGGCCACGGTGATGAGCCGCGTGTTCGCAGTGGGCGGGCACAACGGCAACATCTACTTGAACACGGTGGAGGCCTTCGAGCCGCGCATGAACAGGTGAGGGGCGTGTCGGGGGCTGGGCCTGGTATTTATTTCATCTGCGATTGGTCGCGGCCATGCTTAACGCCTGTCCCCCTCTCGCAGGTGGGAGCCGGTGGGCTCCGTGTCGCACTGCCGAGCCGGAGCGGGCGTGGCCGTCTGCTCGGCGCACGTGAGCCAAATCCGAGATATCGACCAGGGATCCAGCAACGTGGTCAACTGCATGTGACGGCGGGCCGCAAACATGTTGCATCTTCTGGTCCGCGTTTTCCTCCTCCTTCCGTGTCGTCCGTTTTTTGTTCAATCTATACGACATATACGTCACATATGAGCATTCCATCCAGCCCAGCACACAACTGACCGTTTACTGACAATGTTGGCAGCATAGCATTTGCTAATTTGTTATGTTTGTTTTTGAGTTTTTTTCATGTACTATTTTTGAAGGAAAACTAGCTCAGAAACAGAATAAAAGGAGGCCGTTAACAATGGATACATTCAATTGCTTTAAATTCATGATTTCCTTTTGGGGCAAGGTTAACATGCCTTGTGTCCCAGGGTCCGTGAACGCAACAGAATTTCAGCTGCATCAATCATAACCATGCTTGAACAATCATGGCTGAAAAACCTTTTTGTAAGTGAAACATTTTGCTGTGTTGTACAAAGATGTCAGGGTTATGCTTTTTGTCTGAGTGTGTGTGTGTTTTTTATGATAGCTGGACTGTCAGAAGCTAAATCACACAATGTTCCTTGCAAAGGGTCGCTATATAAAAGATACATATATATTTTAATATATTATGGACACTTTTGTAAAATGCAAGTACAGCCGTATCCTCGTTAATAGTCATAATCTTTCATTGTGCTCGTTTTTTCCAAGAAAAATACCGTACAATAGTTATGTATTTCACATTTTGTTGTCACAATGAGTGGTATTTCTGACTACAAATGTTTAGTTCCTTGTGTTTATAGTTTGGTAAAACTGCACAATCTGCCAGGCATTCGTACAAACAGTTAAGCCTGAATATATGTTCCTTCCTTTGTATGTGTTGTTTTTTTAAAAATGTTCTGTTGTAATCTGTTCAATAAATTTGGGGAATTTATGGTATTCTTTTATGTCATTTTTGTCCCATTGTCGTAAATACATTTCTTGTGTAATAAGCTTTTTATATATATATATATATATATATATATATATATATATATATATATATACACACACAAGTTTCAAATATTTTTCAATATCTGGTTAGCGATTTATTATCTACATTGTTGGTCAAGTTACTTCAAAACTAATGCATTTTTTATTACTGTCATTTCAAAATATTTACATTAAAGTGTTACTGTATTTGAAATGTGATGCACTACACTACTCATTACTTTTGTATTACACTCACCAACATAACTGGAAATATGGATTTTCTAAATCTAGCTCATTACGCTCATTACACATCCAGTGGAAGATTGGCTTAAGCCTAAAAACGGTGCAAATCACTTAACTCTTTTCTTACCCTTAGCTTCACAGCATAGCGATGCATTGCTTATGCTTTGGGAAGAAATAGTGCATTCCACAATTTGAATGTGAATATTCAAATTGAAGTTGTGTCGGCTGGGTTAAGGACGGACGTTTCAAAAATGATTTCGGTGAGGCTAATTTTAGCAGCTAGTCTACATCATCTATATCTTTAAACTACTGTTTAACATGAGTTTTGGTCTGTTTCATCATTGACCAGAACTATTTATAGACTAATTATTTATAACAACTGTACAGTGAAAATTAGAGTTAGTTTACGTTGTCATTCTTGCAAGTTGCGACAGAGATATTGCTGACAAGGTTTCGAAATGCTAGTGAATCCTGTGGAAAGTGGCAGCATATCTCCTAACAAATCTCCTAACCTCTTGAGGTGGAAGTGGCAAGAGAGCTCAATTCTCTGCATCTTTTCTTTTCGGTAACGTCACATTACTATGGCACCGCTCTAATTGGTTTGTCAAATTACTGGTGCTATTTGGTGAAGGGGTGGCATGGCTCGTTGGTAAAGAGTTGGTCGTCTCCCAGCTGAGAGGCCGTGGGTTCGATCCCCCGACCATCAAGACCATGTCGAAGTGTCCTTGAGCAAGACACTGAACCACCACTTGCTCCTGATGCTGGGTCACCAGTAGGTAAATGACTAGTTAGTGCAAAGCGCTTTGATTACCCAAGGTAGAAAAGCGCTATATAAGTGAAAGTCCATTCACCATTTGAAGTGGACAGCTCTTTAGGTGTCGCGTACAAAGTGCACTTAGCTATTATATTCTTCTTGTCTTTATCTCCGACCATCTGAAAGTAATAAGCGTATGTACAGTACCTCTTGTGTATCTATTGTCTATTGTCTTGTCGTCTGCTGCTGCCGCGCTCATTTCTGCTATTCTCGCGGGTTTTTTTTTTTTTGTTTGTTTCAGGTTAATTATGCATTGTAATGAATTGCATTAATCTCATTTGTACCAAGTAAAATATTACTATAATTTTGTGTGTAATGCATTACACTTTCGCGTTACAGCAAAAAGTAATGCATTTCAGTAATTACATTACTTTGGTAATGCATTATAGTAATTGCATTACCTTGTAATGCATTACTCCTAACACTGATTAGCCATAGTCATTTCACATAATTCAGTGAAAATGAAGATGCCACTGATGGTGCAACTGATTTTGTGTGAATCGGTCCAGTCCAGTCTGCTCACCCTAAGTCAGCTCACATTTGTATTTTCAGTTCTCCCCAGCAAAGTAAAAATACTGCAGCGTTGTTTTCTTTGAAATGCAGCATGGATTTGCTATGTCAAAGAGGTGAAGTTAAAAAGTGACCAAGTTTATTGACGCGAAGACATGTGCTTCTTATAAAATCTGTGTTGAACTTTGTGAACAAACAAATTGTCAGTCGTATTTTTGACCAAACAAATCACCTTTTTTCTTTTTTTGCATTCTGCATTTCAATTATCTATGTACGAAGTGAAGTTATTCATTGGACAAACTTGCTTCAATAATCAACTGCAGAAACATTTGACAGAAACTTTGAGACATTTTTTTCCAACGTTTATTTTTCCATCAGAAGGAATATTTATTACAGTTGTACATTATTTGGCCATTGACAAAACATACTGTTTATTTGTCAAATTAAAACATCATCCATTCTGTTCTTCTATGATTAGCTCAAATATCAACTTAAGTTCCGCAAAGAGCTTTGCGACGCCTCGTTACGTTTGCATCTTTGTTGCTGGGGCACAACTAGGTGTTTTGAATTTATGAGAGCTAAACCTGAGCTGCTTCTGTGGCAACTCCTTACAAAAAATTTAGTATCATGCTATCAATTGTGCCGTCAGGATGTCTTTATTTTTTTATTATTAAATTTACCATTCATTGAATTGACAAATCTGAAATGCTCTTATATTTTTATGACTTCATTTTGCTTCTGAACTTCCCACAGTCAACGGGAGCCTATCAGGTTATGCCAAACACAAAGACACACTCCAAGGGGTATCATCGCTAAATGTTTTTGTGGTTCACATAGATAATAATAAAAAAATGTAATTAAAGTATATGGTGTATATGCCACTAAGGCCTTAGTATTGTATTTTTTTTAATTCCGTTCGTTTTACATTTAAGAGCAAGTTATTTTTTCCTAAAATGATTTTAGCTTTTAGTTTCACTAGTTTTTTTTTTTTTTAACGTGGGATGTTTGTCAAGTACTAGATTAAAAAAATGGTCAAGTACTGTATTGTGTAATAAACAACTGTCCAAACAACTATCCTTCTGCCTAGAACATTAATTTAAAAATAAATGCAAAATGAAAACTCGTTAAGGATAATAATTGCCTTTTCTTTGAACTTTCAGGTAATAATAATGAACTATAGTAGTAATTGTGTCAAATGATCACTGGCAAAAACAAAGGTCTCATGCTGGACTCCAGAGTAAGTCTTTAGGCTCCATTTTGGGCAGGCTTAAAAATGAAAAAAATAAAAAATAATAATACTTAGGTATAGTCCAAAAATGTCTGATTTCTCTTTACTGAGGATTTAAAAGAACATCACTCTTGTATTTTTCATGACAGCATTTTGTCGACTTCTTTTTCACGCCCACACAATTTTACTGTCAAAAATGAGAGATTAAGTGCGTGTTCGAGAATTCTTTATTGCTTGTACACTTTGGACTCATTGGGCATGAGATGATGAAAAGTTGGTAAACATTCAGATAAATCACAGCAAGCTCAGTCGCAGCATCTGCTGCAGTATGTAACTAACGTGAGCACAAAAGTAAACCATGAAGAGGAGAGCGGCGAGATCTTTTGTGCTGCTGCTTGTTATCTTCGCCACTCGTCTTACTTGTGGTGAGTTTTCTCCTTTTCTTTCATGTTTGGGATCAGCCATGCTCAAATACAAAACATTCTACTGAGCTGAATTTTTTGTGAGCTTACTTCGATGAAATACATTGCTGACCTTTGCAAATGTTTTTTGTTGTAGTTTTTTTTACATTAGAAGTTCACATGAAAGGAAAAGGAGGCATTTGAAAATTATGTTGGGGGTTAAAACATCATTTTGGTGTTGGACTTCTTAAATAAAGCTCTCTTGGTCTTATTGTAATATTTATTTTAGGTGAAAAACAATTCACAGTTCACAAAAAACATACATTTAAGAAAGGAAAGAATATGAAAAATATTCTTTTTTTTTCAGAATAAAATAAATGCATAGTTCAATTAAGTCATAATTGTTTTGCATCCATTTCAAAAAAACCTTTGATGAAAATTGACTGAGCTTTCCTCTAACTTCTACTTCATTTTTAAAAAAGAAAATCTATATTTGAATTTTCACAACTTTTGTCGTATATTTTTGTTTTGATCTGAGTGTCTAAAAACAGTTACAATTTTCTAAGTATTTAGGGTGTTATTCTTAGAGGATATTAATTCAAACATTTTTAATGCAGCAAATTTTCTTTTATAGTGTTTTTTTTTTTTTTCTAAAGATGGCGGGTGTGTTTCATAGACCAGTCATGCCGACACATTTGGATCCAAAGACGACATCATCATGTGATACGATTGTAAAATGTGTAAAAGATGTTGAACATTATCCAGCATCTGTCATAAAGTCTTCAAGTTGTGGGAATTTTACAGTTTGTTTTGAGCAGCAACATATTGCCAAAATATATATTGATGAAATAATAGATTTATGATTATGTTGTATTTCTAGGGCTGTGCCAATGTCAAGCAGGCTGGCGGGAGAATGAGCACAAATGTTACTACTTCTCCAATGAAACAAAAACATGGTGGGAGGCTAACACCTTCTGTTTAGCACACAACAGCAACCTGATGAGCATCCAGGACATCCATGAGAGAGTAAGTCCTGGCAAGTAGTAAAAAAAAATAATCTGTGCTTCTACTTCAGTTCATCACTTGTGAGTAGCTTTATCACCTCGAGCGCTAAGTTGTTTGTTCTTTTCGATTTCTTGTAGTTGTGGGTGAGGACTCAAATCGGCAGAGAGATCTTCTGGATCGGCCTCACGGACAGTATCACAGAGGGAGTGTGGGAGTGGACAGATGGGAGTCCTTTTATACAATACATAGCGTATGTATCAATAAGGCAGTGTTTAACCCCTGGGGGAAATTTGGACCTTTGTGATGTGTGATATCAAATGGAAAGCATACAAAAAAGACATTAGGAGGCTAAAATATTACATAGGTTGTCAAAACATGACTTTAAATATGCCAAACGAGAGGTGGAGAAGTACACCTTACAGGTCTCAAATTTAGCCCATGTCAGGCTCATTTACTGCCATTTAAAATTGAAAACATTGTCAATTTTGGACATATTAAAAACCCAATATTTTATCATGCATTTGCATTTTTGCATTAATCCTTTCAACGGCAACTCGCGAATGGGGCTCAATAGAATGTTTTTGTATTGACGCTCCAAAACCACCAGGTGGCCCTCGTGGCCAACTTATGACATTTGCAAGCCTTTCAAAAACTTCGACGATTGTCTTAGCCTGGACTCCCACATTGCAAAAGTCTTCAAAAGTTTCAATAGTCTCATCATAATATACCTATTTCTATGTCATAAATATATAAATATACAGTGTAGTTACTTTTGCTATTATTGCACTTTTACAATTTTTGTACAAAAGATGGGCTACCCCCCAGAAAAATGTATATTTTAAGTGGTTGAAAGTAAATATATATTTATATTTGACAATGTTATGACCCTTTCAAATTCAGCCCAATTTGAGTGATAAGGCGGCCAGGCTCGTGAGAAATCCCCGGACACCCAAGGGTTTAGGGCTCGTCCACTTTTTCACCCATCTTCATCAGTAAAAAGTTCATGTCTATCATGTGTCGACTAAACTGTTTTCCATGTAAAGGTAACACATTTAAAAACACATTTTTACACAAGTCTCATAGAAAATGACCCAAAATTGATTCTTCTTCCTGGTCCTTGAAGATAAAATTTCACAGGCCTCAGAGAACCAACCCTAACCCTAAAATCCCACAAGCTTGTCACGCCCACTTAATTGGTCAAATGGCAGAAGATGCATTTCAGACATTAGTAGAAAAGCAAAATATTGCTTTAGCTATGAGCTTCATTTTGGAACGAATTAAACTTGTAAATCAAGGTACCACTGAATAGACCCCAAAAAATAGTTGAAAAGAAAAAAAGTTCTATTTGGGCCTTTTTCCAGTTACTGGATGCGAGGCCAGCCTGACAACTGGGGAGAAGAGCCAGGTGAGGACTGCGGTCAGGTGGTGGGCGGCAACTCGGGTCGCTGGAATGATGAAAACTGCGATGTCAAGAGGAAATTTATCTGCAAGCACGCCAATTGTGAGTTCACGCTACCTCATCTGCATCGCGTTAGCGTCCGGCTGTGTTGCTACGATTGTACGAAGAGAACAGGCCTCACCAGATTTTTTTTGCTTAGAGATAACCCAGGAAGTACTTGGGGGAGAAGCTCCAATTCCAAAAACTGTATCTTAAAGAAAAGTTAAAAGTGATGTCATTCTGCGTAGGTAGAACAAGACGGGCCAATCAATGAAGCATGAAAACTGTGTTCTCAGCCAATCCGGGGCCACAGTGTGATCTGAGCAACGGGTGGCACCAATACAGCACCAACTGCTATAAGCTGAAGTCGGAAAGCGCCAAGAGCTGGTCGGCGGCCCGTCACGACTGCGTCGTGGAGGGCGGCGACCTCGTCTCGATCACCTCCGCGCGGGAGGAGCTGTATGTGACGGGGATGCTGGATCCTTTCCGCATCGACCTCTGGATCGGACTCTCAAATCTGGTGAGACCAAACCGCTCGGAACCGTGCGAGGAATCGGATTGAGAACCAGTGTCGGTTTCCGCAGAAATGCAATAAGATTTCGTGTCAGCTTGAAGAGGGGAGCGAGCGAATGACGTGGTCCGATGCCCAGCCAGTAAACTACACCAACTGGGCCCCGGGTGAACCCACGATGTAAGAAATGTCAGAATAAATATGCCCCACATGATGCAACGTCTCTCAACAGCAACGGTGAGGTGGGCTCCTGCGCGGCGATCATTAAAGATCTGTCGGACGAGTTTGGCAAGTGGAGGTCGCACCTGTGCCGGTACGAGCGGCCGTACATGTGCAAACGGCCGGTGAACAGTAAGCAACCTCGGCATCATTTTTATCTGCACTTTAAAACGAGAAAAAAAAAAAAGCGCAATCACGGCGTCCTGCTGCAGCCCTCTGTCCTGCCGGATGGCAGAGTTTTTCCGGGAGCTGCTATTGGCTAGTCAGCAACATCGAACGGCTGACCACTTGGCATGAGGCCTTCACCGCATGCTCCAATGAGGGGGCTCATCTGCTCATTATAAACAGGTATGCCCAGGTCACCATTGCAGTTTTTAGGAGTGAGACATCTTGCCATGGAGTGGTCACCTAGAAAATGTTGTCATACAACTATTGCATTGGGAAACCATTTGAAAAAGTCCGTTTTACATGCTGATTAAAATTAAAGATGTGTTTACAAAACTGCGTTTTTTTCACAATTTTTTTTTTTTTTTTACATAGGTTACCTTCTAATCAAGAAAAAATTGACTGATTAGCTGTAGTGACTTTGTAGTAAGACAAGCTAAATGTGAATGGATTCATCCACAGCTACATGTCAACTGCTGAGAGGTGTGTGCAGCTCCTAATAGGTCATTACTATCAATACCTGCAAACAGAGGAATAGGAATAGAGACAATTAATGATGGCTTTTGTCTAATACTCGTACCATGGGCATAACATTGTAAATGTTTTCATTTTATGCAGTTTTTGTGTTTAGTTTTCAAAGATTTTCATTATTTGTTTTTCTTGTTTTACATAGTCAACATCCACAAAATCCTTCAGTTGCTCTATCTTTCAGGATCCTTCATTTGAAAACGTGATGACGCTGTTTTTATGTATATTTTGGGTATGAAATACAAAACAGATCTCAGTTCTCTGTCAGAACTAACGCAACAAAAAATGTGTTCCTGTGTTTTTACAGCAGTCATAATCCAATAGTAATTGCGCCAGTCTTATTTTATTGTGAGCCATTGTACAACTTGCTCAACTGTTGGATATACAGTACTGTGTATACATTTTGACCATTTTGGGTGTTTATTACAGTAGTTTCTTCAATCTGAATAATGTTTTTACAAAATTATAGCGGTCTTATTTTAACCTAGGAGTTTTTTCTTTTGTTGTTGTTCTGCAGCCAAGATGAACAATACTTCATCAACGGAAAACTTCCCGACTTTCACCAAGTGGACGTTCCAGACATTTGGATTGGGTTATCAGGTCAGATATTCGATTTTTGTTATAAGAAACTGATCACTACTACACTTGGGACTCAAAATTGGTTTCGGAAGACTTGTGAAGAAAAATGCTGGAAGTTAGTTAACTGATCATTAGGCATGTTTGGCTAGTTACATTGTTTTTTTATTTGTTATCTTGTTCTGGTATCCGTCAATGACACAATTGAAAAACAACTATTCATACCCACACAAAGTTGCCAATGAATCGTATGTATAATATACATATACACAACATTGGTGCTCCAGATAAGGACCAGGATGGGACATTCCACTGGGTGGACAAAACGGACATTAACTTCACAAACTATGGACCCGGTTGGCCCAGAAACACTGCAAACATCTGGGACTGCGGACAGATCTTCACAGGTATGAAGCACTTTATCCTAACAATGACACTCGTAAGCTACCACACGACCAACAGGTATACATTACTGATCCCAAAAAGGAAATTATGAAGGCAAATGGGAAACGAGCAACTGCTTTAAGAGGCTCGGTTACATTTGTGAGATGACTGGAGGACAAAACCCCAAACCAACTCCTGCGCCGAGTGAGTTTCCCAGACACACCCCCACCCTTCAATACTTTCTTGGTTTTGTAATTATTGTTTCTCCCGGAATATAGCTTCCCACTGCGACCCTGGCTATTTGCTGTATGGTGATTTTTGCTACCATTTCGAGGGGGAGCAGGTGAAAACATGGCAGGAAGCAGAGAATTACTGCGTCGCACGACAAGGTCACCTGGTCAGCTTCCACTCACAGGAAGAGCTCAGCTTCTTGACCGGTGAGCACCAACAGAACACAAACAGTCATTTGGGTTATTCATGCCAACATTACAATTTCCCCACAATACGTCATATAAAACCCTTCAAGTTTGGCTCAGTTCTTCAAAAACTAAAGCTCTTTTCTTTTTCTCACCTTGAAGCCCACATGCCAGGACAAGCATGGGTGGGACTCAATGACATTAAGATTGAAAACCAGTTTGTGTACACTGATGGAACAGCTGCAGTAAGTGAAACAATCTCAGTTGAGATTTTACAGAAACAAAGAACAACAAAAAACTGCAATACTAAAATAAAGTTGTAAGTTTCAGAGAATGAGACCATAATATGCCATTTTAGCATACAATTTCAATATTTTTAGTTATGAGAACCAAATTCCAGTTCTGACAGGACTTTCACAATAGTACGATTGTTACATTGATTAAATAGGTGATTTGTTACAAGAATATATGTGAGGACAAAAGTCAGCATTTTAGGCTATATGTATACCTGCAATACAGTGACAATAAAAGGCATGATATTCAATTAAATGCCAAAGTAAATAAAATATAGTAATACCCTTGTGGGAATGAACTTCATTAAACTTTAAATGTTAGAAAGTGAAAGGCTGTTACAACCAATTCAACACCAGTCATTTTTTGACCCTCTTTCACCTTAACATTTGAAAATCTAAAATATATAAATGGATGGATGAAAGTATCTGGAAAAATAATGTCTGGATTGTGAAAAGATAAATGTGTCTGTGTGCGTGTCTTTGGCATTGAATGTGTTTTAAACATGACAGTTCTTATTTCACAGGAGAAAAATCAAGTTTTATTACAATAATAGTTGTATTGTGAGAAACACATTCTGAAAATAATGTGAAGGCAAAAGATAAAAGAAAGTGAGCGATGGAGGAAATTTCAGAGCATTTCTGTCTTTTATGCATACAACGAGCAATAAGAAGACTCCAAATTCGATTTCTAGAACCTCTTACCATGGGGATCAAACCAGCCGGACAACTGGCAGAACAACGAGGACTGCGTTCACCTGCGAGGCCCGATGCACCAGGAAGCAGGAAAACTCAGTGATGACTTGTGCACCGCCACCAACGAATTCATCTGCAAAAAAGGTACAAACTAATCAACTCTTACTTTGCAAGTGTTTTAACGTGGTTGCTCATATTTTTATCTTGACCTATTCCTGCAGCTAAAGGCCAAGGGCCTCCTCCTCAGCCACCAACATCAGGACCAGGTAGATTTCCCGCACCACAGAGAACATTCCTCCAAAACTTATACAATTTCTTCGTAAAAAAGAAAAAGTGTATTTGTTACAGGCTGGAACGAAAAATGTGGCTCGTGGGTGGCGGACCCCTTTAATGACTTTTGCTACCTGTTCAACTACCTGTCCACGAGGACCTGGGCAGAGGCGCGAGCCGACTGCGTCAATCAGGGAGGAGACCTGGTCAGCATCACTGACCCCTCTGAACAGGCCTTCATACATGGTACTAATTCAAGTATCATTCAGTTTTACTCAGTGACTTAGTTTGCCGATTAATTACGTGAGAGCTTGAAATGAAATACTGCCTTGCAGTTCTGAGGTTCAAGGCTTTAAGTTTGACTTTTCACTTCAAACAAATAATTTAAGTGAAGACTGCCCAGTGGTTGGCTGGCAACCAGTCAGGTTGTGCCAAATCTCTCACACAAAGTCACTTTGGATAGGATTTAACTCACCCATGACCCTTTTGAGAATTGGATGGATGGATGGGCAAAGTTCTCATTTTTCTGCGTTAAATCAGAGTATGAATTGACATTTGTCTCAATGTGTCCCACGATTGCCTGGCAACCAATCCAACCGGCCAAAGTCAACCGGGATAGGCCGCAGCTCGTCTGATGTGACACAAATCACGTTTTCTTCAGAGTCCACTGTCCGACCCCTATGAAAGCATGCACTTTTGAAAAAGGATGCATTCAATTAATGCACTGTACCCTGTAGGTGTGATCCAGGTGAGCCCCACCGGGATCTCCCTGTGGATGGGTGGCCATGACTCCATCACTGAAGGAGGCTGGCAGTGGACTGATGAATCTCCATTCAGATACGTACGCTGGAATGCAGGTACATTGACAACCTTGCCAGCCTTTAGGTTACAACCTTAAGAAAGGCAGCGCTTTAAGATGTTTTCCTTTAAAAGGCAACCCTGATAACTTTGAAGACGAAGACTGTCTTTCCATAATCATTAATAACGGCTACTGGAATGATGATAACTGTGAAAACAAGAGAGGGTACATCTGCAAAAAAAGAGGTAAGATGTGATTCTAGAATTGGAGCGTTCATCTTAAGCATTGCGTTTCTTTTACAGGAAAGACACCAGAACCGCCACCACCCCATGATGGTATGTCACCGAGAAGTTGCGTCTTTCAAAGATGCGCGACAAAATAACGCCATCATGCTCTTGCAGGCTTCATGACGGCAATCGTTTGCCAAGAATCATCCGCTGTCCTTCACTGCCCGGAAGAAAGCGTGATAAACATCCAGTCGGCTTTCTACGGACGAAAAAGCGGTGACATCTGTCCACATCTAGGAGGATCACATGGTAAGAGCTAAAAAAAAAAAAAAAAAACCACACAGTTGCGGCCTTTGATTCGGCGTCATCTTAGGCCGGGTAATAACCTCCACGAATGTGTCTGAAACATGAAACCTTAACATTGACACATACTGCATGTAATTTCCACACTTTTGACAAAGTAGAGCTTCAAACTGGTATCACTTGCAGGGAGCTGCACAGTAGAAGGAATCCTCCCGTACTACAGAAAAACATGCGACAAGCGTGCGTTTTGCTTCGCGTATGCCCACACTGAGGTGGACCCCTGCCCAACCATCTCTAAATACCTCGAAATCATCTACAGCTGTGAGCAGAAAGGTAAGCTTCACATCTTATAAGCCTCAAGTTGCCAAAGACCAAAATTGAATACATTACATGTGTTTTTTGGTTGTTCCCAGTGTGTCTTCGCGGTCTGGGTGTTGAGGACAAGAATATCACAGACACCTGGCTATCGGCCTCCTCATCCATAAGCAGTTTTACCCCTAACAAAGCCCGTCTGAACGGAAACTCCTGTTGGAAGCCATCAGAAAACCGTATGCACCAAGTTCAAAACATCAGGATTTCAGGTACACAGTGATATTTTGCTGGCACAGCAAATTTTATGTCCCACTCCTGCAGCCACCAGCAGTTGGATCCAGATAAACCTTGGCCAGATAAGAAAAGTCACAGGGATCGTGATACAAGGGTGTCCTAACAGTGACCACTGGGTCACCAAGTTTAAGGTGCAGCATAGTATTGATGGGAGATCCTGGACTGATTACACAGCTGATGGGCAAGTGAGCAGACGGCCAGTCAATATAACTTCAATCCTGACGTCCAGACTATAGTCATCAAATGCAAATTTCGAGATGTTCTATTTCTAGTTTTTGCCCGGATCAACAGACAGAAACACTGCTGACACTCAGCTGCTGGGAACACCTATTTCTGCTCAGTACGTCCGCATTCTGCCGCTGGAGTATAATGGTCAAGTGGGTCTTCGCGTTGAGATCTTAGGATGCACGCCTGACTGTAAGCAAGACACTTCACCGCTCCAAGAATAAAAGCAATCTTTGAAATGAATTAAAATGTACATCCAACAGATGCAATCACCTGTGACAGCAAGTCAAACTTTAACTACACCAGTCATCAAATGACGTGAGTCAGGTTTGATGTTTTCTGTGGTAACTTACTTATGTGATACATCTCATGTTTTCTTCAGAGTCCACTGCCCAGCAGATTGCACCAGATCCAGCTACAGTGTCTATGGAACGTCCATCTATCGAGCGGTATGTGATTGCTGACAGTTACATTAATCTTTGACAAAGACATTCTGGTTCTCTTGGAACAGGACTCAAACATCTGTGCAGCTGCTATCCATGCTGGCGTCATTCTGAATGAAGTCGGAGGAGATTGTACTTTGCTGAAAGCTCCGGGACAGAACTTCTATGCTGCCTCCACCAGAAACGGGATTATCTCGAGACAGTGAGTGGCTAGGGTAAAAGTCCAATTAAAAACCCGAATCAATCATCTCTGTACTATCTGCAGATATGACGGCGAATATCCTTTGTCTTACACATTTGCTGACGGAGGTGAGTGTACTCAATTTTTTTCATGTTAAAACAACTTTTCATGGATGCTACACTCACATGGGGTGTCCTCTTCAGAGCTGAGATGTTCTGGACCCGACTGGTATGAGTTTGGGGAGTTCTGTTACAAACCTTTTGAGGACAAAAAGACTTGGGCCAATGCTCAAGACACCTGCAGGAGTCTCGGTGCTGAACTTGTGTCCATCCGCTCCGTGATGGAGCAAAGCTGGCTGGAAAGTTACCTGTACTTTGGTGCGCAATAGCATTAAATTCCTTAAGATCCCAACCAGAACTAGTCGAAAAGTGGAATATTTTAGAACCAACTGAAAGATTTATTACTGTCTGCCCCCTTCAGCCAAAAGTCACATGTGGACAGGACTGAACGACCTAGTATTTTCCGGCATGTTCGTATGGTCAGACCACCACATGGTGACCTTCACCTACTGGGCACCAGGGGAGCCAAACGGCCATGACGGTTTCAGTGAGGATTGTGTGGAGATGTTACACCAGGTGCAATGACAAAGCAATGGTGCACTAATGGTGCAATAATATTGATGATTCATTTGTTCTTTCAGACTGGCAGATGGAACGATGTGTCCTGTACAAAACTGAATAGCTTCATATGTAAAATGCCCAAAGCCCATTACCAGCTTCCCTCGGTGAAGCCCACAGTGTACGGCTGCCCACAGGTGGAACAAGCAAACATCCTATACTCTTTTTATTTCCTATTATATTGTAAAAAAGTTTTATATTGTTTGTGTCACGTGCCAGGGCTGGGAGATTTATGGCTACGGTTGCTACTGGATGGAGGAGATGGGCCGGAGCTGGTCAGATGCCAAGACTTTCTGTAAAGAGCAGGATGGATTTTTGCTGCACATTGGAGACATGTGAGTGGCGCAAAAACAACTGAATCACAATCCCACGGCTTAGAATTTTCAAAATCAGTTCAACTGACAAATGAACTCCAATGTGCCCGTACCAGAAAAACTACACTCACAAACGCAATGAAAACTGGAAACTCAGAATTAGTTTTTTGGGAATCCTAATTACATTTGGCTATGGAAATAAAATACGAAGGGTGTATGAAGTTTTAAGCATCAGACTGTACACCCCTTGTACAGTATGTACACTATGTCCAACTAAATAAATATTTTGGGGCAAAACAGCTTGCCATTGTACATATGACCACACTACCACCAACTTACAAGGGAGATTCCCTTTTAACAATGTTTCGTTGCAGATATGAGCAAGCGCATTTTACAGTGGTGCTGTCAGGAAAAACAGGATTGTGGTGGATTGGGTTGCGTGCAAAAGGAGGTACTGGTGGAGGCGTGCAGTATATCTGGGACAATGGCTATCCACTCACCTTCACTCACTGGGACAGAAACCAGCCAGGTAGAAAATTGATCTTTCAATGAAGTACCGACAAATGAACACGACATCACTTGATATACACGATCAAATGTCATCAGACAACGGGGATGGCACTTGCGTGGCCATGACCACTGGTCAAGTCGGCGGCTTCTGGGATGACAAGCAATGCTCAGAGAAATTTTCCTTCATCTGTGAGAAGCCCCGATCAGATATCACTCCGCCCACCAAAGCCCCAACTTCTCCTCCAGCACAGGACTGCTTTAAGACCTGGACTTCCAGTCCCAATTTTAGTAACTGTTATAGGGTATGGCTTTCGTACGTACACAAAAATTAGAGATTGGTCCCTTCCCATTCTGGTTGACTAATGAAATTGTCACAAGGTCAGTTCTATGACCATTTATCTAAGAGTGGATGTCTTGCAGTTCTTTCACAATGTGGACTGGTCCCTAAAAAAGAGCTGGCAGGCTGCACATGAAGACTGTGTGGCAAGAGGGGCCAACCTGGTCAGCATTCACAGTCAGGAGGAAGAAGAGTTCCTGTCCCTGTATAGCCAAGGGAGCAGCAAGTGGATTGGCCTAAGGAGCAACCCCACAGAAGGAGGTGCGTACAAGATTGAGCTTTTTGGAAACCATCTCGGGTGGTCATTTTCTATTTTTTTCTGCTGGTCCGTCAGTTGTCTGTCCTTGGTGTGCCGCCCTCCTTACATTGTCACGTTGTCCATTTTTCCAAGTCAAGACTTGTAATCATCAGTCCGTTGCTCCATCTGCCAATCACTCCCATCATAAACGCAAAAATGTAAACCTATATCATCATACTATAAGATAACAACAAAAAAATACTTAAACATCTTGAAAAAAAATACTAAACAGTGCTCTCTACAGGTTGGCCTTAAACAAAAAGCAAACGCTAGACTTCACAATCTTTACTTCAATCACCCAAATGAGTAATTGGGCTTAAAACAGAATAAACCACCAGTAATCACACACCACAATGCCTAGTGTGTGTTCTCTTCTGCACTAGACCACAATAAGCAGTCGTGTCCGCTAGGTAGCATACACATCAAGCAGAATGTATGTTAAAACATTGTTAACGCCATCCATCTTGCATTTCCAGCCAATCAGTGAGACTGTCATTTTGCAATGTGCTCATTGGTTACTTGAATGGAAACGCATCCTAGATTACTCCTAGATTAGGAGAAAGTGTTGCTCAGTGCAAGTCATTAAGGAAACATTCTCTCCTAATAGTAGCAGTTGCATACTAATGCTTCAGTGCATGCATGTATGCTTACTGCCTATTGACTTTGTTTACACTTCAATGCTCCCAGGAATGTGGCAGTTTAAACATTTGAGAAAGATTTAAAGAATCTACCTGTACTGTTTTGCCGGTCTTTGTCATTTTTAAAATGTTTTTGTCATTTGATAAACATCCACGGACCGATGGACACTTTGTCAGTACTGACGAACTGTCCACCTTTGGAAACCATGATGCATCGAAAGACTTCCAGGTAATTCCTATTACTGGTAGGCTATTCCTGGAGTGATGGTTCGGCAGTCTCGCACACCAACTGGGGTCATGGCGAGCCAAACAACCATGAGGGTCGTGAGGAATGCGTAGAGATGGTTAGCAGTTCCAACGGTACCTACTCCTGGTGGAACGATCTCAACTGTGATGCCCACCAAGACTGGATATGCATGATCGCCAAAGGACAGATCCCCATCCTGCCTCCAGCGCCCCCGTCGCCAGTACCGGGTAAACTCAACTGTATTGTCTTTAAATTTAGGTTTGGTCATTTTTTTTTTCCACTTAGTCAAACCACACCTTCCTCATGCATCATTTTGCAGCTCCTGATTGTGGCAACAACCCCGGCTGGAGGAAGTACAACAACATGTGCTACTACTACAACGATACGGATATTGTGGACTTCCACACGGCTATGCACCGCTGTTGGACCGAGAAGGCTAGACTCGTCTCTATCCTCAACAAGAACGAACAGGCATACGTCAACAGCATGGTTGGACTTTATTCTCCACTCTGAAGGATGATGTACAATTACATCTTCAGGGTTGATTATGTAAGATTTATGTCTTGCCCATCCTCCAGGTGGGAACGGGTCAGATTTCCGCTGCTTGGATTGGACTTCGGATGTTGGGGATCACAGATGGACAATATGCGTATGGCATCCCATCTAATGACTAAATTTGTGTTACTTGATGGAGCCAGTAGTTCCAATTTCTTGAATGCATGCAGGTGGCAAGACAAATCCCCTGTCTCGTACACTCATTGGAGTCCAGGTGAACCCAACAACGCCAATGGGGAGGAACAGTGTGTTCAGATGAACAGACATCAAGGTACTGGAGTTTCTTTCGAATGGACATTGACAAACATATTCTACAGCTGATGTTTCTGTATTCTGACATGCTCAAGGTGGTTGGAACGATGTCAATTGTGGGCGAGCCGAAGCCGGTTACGTCTGCAAGAAGTTTCCGGGAAGTGATCACACTCCGCCTCCCCCCACGCAGCCCTGGGAGGGCTATTGCCCTGCCGGTAATGACTGATGTCTACATGTTACATGAATCGGCTGGTTTTTTGTTTTTTCCACTTTTGCTCTGTAAAATATAACTTTCATTGATCTGGATGAACATTCTTGAGAATGTTTTATCTGCTTTGTTCTGGTTGGATTCTTATCTTCTTATCTTATACTCTTATCTTCCCTGTTCTTAGGATGGATGCAATTCAAAGATAAATGTTTCCTGTTCAAGGGAAAGAAAAATGATGTTAAAGCCAACTGGACGTACGCACGGAGTTGGTGCAAAGACCAAGGAGGAGAGCTGGCAGTTATAGACAACCAGTATGAAAATGGTCAGCAGCTGAAGGTTGCTTTTGAGAGTTTCACTTTGGGGGCTCTTTGCTATTCAAAATTCCTATTCCTTCTTAGACTTTGTGTCCAGTTACCTGAAAGACATGGAGCTTCCGACATGGATCGGCCTCTCTGACATCTTGGTGGAAAATCAGTATGCCTGGAGTGATGGCGTGAGTCCAGTCCTCTACACCAACTGGAACGGCAAAGAGCCCAACAACGCAGGGGGGACTGTGAGAATGCGACTACTCTGATTCAGTCGTCAGTGTGTGACTTTGGAATCACAAAATCCTGTTTTTGTCACCAGGAACACTGCGTGGCCATACCTCACAGTGTACTAGAGAGCGGCAAGTGGAACGATGACGCATGCCATAAAGAGCACAGTTTCGTCTGCTTCAGGAAGAAATGTCAGTAGAAGTCCAGACACGGAATCTTAAGTCTTTTTATGACAGCATCAAATTCATTCTCTTCCTTATGTTCTACCTCAGCAAGCAGTATAACGCCACCCCCACCAACAAAAAGTCCTTGTCCGGCTGGCTACATATCCTGGTACCAGAACTGCTACAAGCTGGTCCAAGAGCTGGCTACCTGGGATGAAGCTCAAAAGGCTTGCGTGCAGCAGGGCGGCAACCTAGTTAGCATCGACACGAGTTACGATCAGGCTTTCGTCGCTGGGGTGGTCTTGCAGGGAAGAGCTGATGCCTGGATCGGACTGAGGCTCAAGGTGTTGTTCGGCGGTCACACAGTGCTCATTGAGCACATACACTATTTTCTGCCGGCAACATTCCAGCCTCATGCGATTTTGTCCTGCAGGATGATGGCTCCTTTGCCTGGACAGATGGCTGGCCAGTATTTTTCACGCGGTGGGGTCCCGGAGAACCAGATAACCTGAAGGATGAGGGCTGTGTCAGTATCCGAGGCTCGCCACTGTTTCACGGCACCTGGAACGACACTAAGTGCAACCAAGCCAAACCCTACATCTGCAAGATTTCCTTTGGTATTGACCAAATGGCCGCTTGTGATTGCATAGAACCATCAAGCTTAACTTAAATCCTCTCAATCTTTCCTCAGAGAAACCACCCGTGACTCCCGCCCCTGGTGACGGGAAGTGTTTGACGTATTGGATTCCGTACGGTCGCTACTGTTACTGGATTTACAATGAGCAGAAAGGCTTTTCCTGGCCCGACTCAAGACATTACTGCCAAGAAGCTAAGGCCGATCTCGCCTCCTTCCATAGTAGGGCAGAGTTAGAGTTTATCAAGAATCTCAACCACAGCAGATATCACAACCTTTGGATTGGCCTCACCAGGGACCGCAATTGTGAGCTAACCGAGTTGCCGTTTGGGTCTTGAGTAGTTCAAACACATGCTTATTCTGAAAGGTGGCCAGAAAACTCTCATGCTGTGCTTAAAGGGCCTGTGTTATAGTAAACTTTCCAGTTAAGTATAGGTATACTTTTTTTTTTTTTAATTAGTTATTTTCATGGCTATGTTCCTAACTTGAAATATATATGGCCCCCGGAAACCCTTACCATGTGGTTGCTACACCAATTAATGTTAATGGTTGTTTTTCTTCCTGTCACGTTAACACAATACCAGTTTTAACTGGGCACAACTTTGCAAACAAAATACTTTTCTCTGTAATTAACATACTGCTCATTCTAAGAATAACAAACATTGCATGGCTGGATTGTATGCTATCAAAACATCTTTGCACAGAAAAAAGTGCAGATCTGTTTTGCAATTTGGAACTTGGGCTAGGTCCACACTGCAGCCTGAAGTGACTCAATTCCGATTTCTTTTGCTCATATCTGACCTGTACCTGATTTTTTGATGGCAGTGTGAAAGACACATCCGATTTTTTCAAAGGTGACCCAGGCCAGTTGGGTATAATGCACTACAAGTAAATCAGATAAATATTATCCAATCGTTTTGACTTTAGTCTGAATGGCCAGGTCGCATTCATCAAACTCCCAAAAAGTCACAATTCTGCACTAAAAAATGTGGGAGCAGACTTGAAACACCAAAATAGAAATAGCGGATGAGGTCAAGACAGCTCGAGGAAGGGTAAGCGAGGTCTATTTTGTCTCCGTCTCTATCTTACGCTTGTTCACTTGGAGCGAATGAGCCGCTTGCTCAGGGCAAGAGAGAGATCGACGGAGGGAAGGGGGGAGAAAGACAGACGGAGAGAGTGAGAGAGAGGGAGAGACAGAAATGTTGCTTATTCCATGACAAAAAACCTCACTCTTCTCCTCCTGAATGTACTCATTATATTTAACAGATTAAAAATATTCTGGCTTCGCAATGACAGCCATTTAAATCAAACACAGGTCATATACAAGTTGCGTTTATTTGGAAATGGGACCGACCTCATACAAAAAAGAAAAAAAAAAAAGATTTCACAGAAGAAAAAAAAAAACATCTGAAATGAACATTAAGCCCTGCAGGGTGAACCTGGCCTAAGAGTCTAAGGAAAATGTTGAAAAATCGAATCACTCGTTTCTCTATTTCCAATCACTTTTGTGTGCTTACTTGTGTTTTTGTAAATTTCCAGTTGGCTGGAGCTGGACAGACAAGACGTCTGTGGGTTTCCTCAACTGGGCTCCCGGTGAGCCCAATGCAGCTTTTCATCCAGGACAAGTGGCCCAGGAGAACTGTGTGGAGATGTACTCGGACGGACGTTGGAACGACAATGACTGCCTGCAGAAAAGAGGCTTTGTGTGCCGGCACAGACAATGTAAGCACTCTGACAGATCAAGAGTATTGGTAATTTCTTCCTGAAAAAAACACTCACACTGGTCATTGTTGCCTTTTTGTCATCAGACTATACGACCGATGACGGTGGAAACCCCATTTTCCCCACAGACGGTCCAAATGTCGACAGTGAGTGTGACACCCACAAAAAAATTACTTTATCTGCATACTTTGGCTGGACCTTCAAAACTTAGGCACGACTTGTGCGTGTATATTAAAATCAACACTCTGACTGGAAAGCAAAATACCCACGTAAAATCATGGTCTCACCATATTGCACCATCCAATCAGATCAAAAGCAAAGCCAAAAGTAAATCATGGATATTTGTCACTTACTGTCTTTCAGACAGAGGTGTGATTGTAGGGGTTGTCACTGCGGCCGTTGTCATCATCGGCCTGATAGCTGGACTGCTCTTCTACGTGTTCAGCGTGCGAGGCTACAAGTTGAGTAGCCTGAGGCAAAGTTTCCCAACGCCCACGGCCACTACTGTCGATATTGTGAGTGATTCATTTCCAAAAACAATTTTGTTTTCTTTTGTTAAGTGGAGAAATGGTAACATTTCATTTTTTTTTGCAGTCTGCATTCAGCAACCCCAACTTTGCAGATCTATCAGACACTTAACCTTGAGGATAAAATATTTGTGCGTCCTGACAAAAAAAATAAAAAAAAAATGTTAACAGCAAATTGATTTACAGTGTTTATTTTTCTCTGAACACTGAAACAGAACACATTTCAGACACATTCCACAAAAACCAAAACATTCAAACATTCCAGTAGGTCCTCATCATCATCATGATTATTCACGGATTAGGAAGTGTAAACCTAGTGTGGAGTCAGTCATTAAAAATTGCTGCAGGTTGGACGAGACCAAGAAAAAAATAAAGTGACGGTAGGTGCCACCATCCCCAAAGGTTATACTGACATTAATTTTCCAGTTTTTTGGGGGAAAATAAAGCTTTTCAATCATTCTTTGCTTTTATTGTTTAACAGAATTTACCATCAGAACCGAGGGGGTGCGTTTTTTTTTTTAATTGAAATGTGTGACATTTTCAAGCATATTTAGACAAAATCCTCGTTTGTGGTAGATGAACAAAATCTTCATAATTTAAGGTTTTCATTAAGCAAAGGCTCGCACTTGGTGCTACTTCGTCATACTCTCGCAAGAGAAAATAAGAAACATGACATTTTTAATGATTCCAACTTGGCACTCTTCAGCGAGTGTATCCTCCCCCCAAAAAGCGGCAAAGCTACCTTTCGAGCTAAGGCAGTTCTCTCATGCAAACTGATCTAGGAAAAGTGCACATCTTAAAAAAAAAAAAGCCAGAAAAAAAAGATACAATAAATTAAGAAATAGTGTGCTGAAAAATGAATCTCTTGAGAAATAGTCCTTGTCACCAGGAGAACGCTGAAAGAACAAAGGCACGTGCTTGCTCTTCAGAATGATCTGACCTTTCTAATCACATTTCAAGGTGATGTTAATACAGCATCCTCCGCCTATTTGTGAAATGTTTTTTTTTTTTTAACCTATCTGTTTTAGTGAACTTTCTGAATTGCTCTCTTTGGCACAAACTTGCGACATCATGGTGTTGAGGAACTATGTTGAAGTGAAGGGAAGAGTTAGCAGATTCCAAACTACTTGCAGATTTTTACTATATTACATGGCTCGAAAAGCGGGCAGGTCAGTATAGTAGTATTAGAGGCATTTGTAGCATTTACATGCTGACTATCTTAGACCACTGGTTTTGCACATTTTAGAAATCAATAAGGTATCAATGTGAAACGGGAGTTGACGTTGACATTACAGCTCATAATTGCTTACAAATTCAACAAGTGGCACCCAAGCACTTCTTTTCTATCAAAGGGTAGTTTGAATCTCAAAGAAGTCTTTCATCTCCCTTCAAAACAGTTCAGTGGCCACAACCTGCCACAACAAGGTGTAAAGCGCCACTTTTCTCCTATCTATGATAGAGCTTCATATCATCTTGTAAACAGATGTTTAAGAAATACAATAACAATGTTTTTCAGTGACTAAGAGAAGATAGGTTGAAAAAAAATTGCAAATAGGTGAATTTGAGAAAAGCCTATCACTACGAAACGAGGGAATGCTGTATGATAGAATACAGATAACGGGAGTAGTAGTATGAACAAAAGTTGAGAATAATCAATCAGGACAATGCTCCTGATTTTGAAAGCAATTACATGACTTGGCCTGACATTGGGGGCATTTCACCCTACTTTTCCATTAAGTGCAATTTTTCTTCACTCAGTGGTGAACCCATAATCCCCATACGTTCCTAAAGTCTGTCTTTATCAGGTGAACCACATATCGAGATTTGATCTGAGGGTTTGGGTACCTTCAGCGGACATTCATTTGGGTTTTGAATTGTTCAGTCGCAGCCACGCCACGCCCTGTTGTGTGTAGTGCACCATGGAGCTCATGCTAGAGGCCAGGCTCAGTGCGCCCACCACGGCATCCAACTCTGCCACAAGACCTTCAAAGAAAAACGCAAAAGCTCAACAGGAGTTCCAATGTGGATAAATCACTGCTTTAGCAGCATTCAAATGAGCAGCTTATCTGTAGCACTGAAATGGCAAACCTAATTTAATTCAGTTGCATTTGGTTAAGACGCTTCCAATTAAAGTCAGGAAAACAGATTTAAAAGTGCAAGGGGGAAATTTTCATCATGAGTGTTGGGGAGAGACACCTGGAAAACATGCGGGATACTTTTAATATAAACAAAAGTTGTGTAATTACTGTATTTATTTATTGTCTTTTACTGTCATACGGTAATGTAATATTACACGCAAAAAATATGAATATTGTACTTGTTATAAATGATAGTAAATGCAATTTTATAATGCACTTTTAGCCTGAAAGTGGTGCCCCCCCTAGATCACCAAAAACACTGCGAGATCAGAGGAGAAAAGTTCAGGGCAAAATGTTTACTTGCTGACCTACTAAAGCCAGCTAAGATGAAAAGGCAGGTTGAATATGGATAATATGTAAACACGACCATTACTTTCAGTTTGTCAGAGATGAAGACAAGAAAAATATAATCGTTAGGTGCACTTTGTGCGTGACGCCTAAAAAGCTGTCCACTTCGCCAAATAGGACCAGTAATTTGACAAACCGTTTAGAGTGGGGCCATAAAAACGTAAAGTTAGCGAAAACACGCTCTCACGCTGGGGAACAACACTTCGACATCAAGAGGTTAGAAGGTTCGTTAGGAGATATGCTGCCACCTTCCACAATCAATCGACCACCATTTGGAAACCTTGTCAGCAAGATCCCTGTCGAAACTAACATACATGACAAGGTAAGCTAACGCTAATTTTCACTGTACAATTGCTATTAATAATAGTCTATAAATAGTTCTAGTTAATCAAGATGATACACAATAAGGATGTAGGCTCGCTGCTAACGTTTGTATCCTGTCTTTAAAGGTTTACAATACAATGCAGATGAAATGACTTGTACTTGTTTCTACTATAGCTACATTTTGAATGGCGAATCCATATTTCCAGTTACGGTTGTGAGAGTAATACATCTAAAAGTAAGGCAACAATAGTGCAATGCATTACAATTCAAATACATTAATAATGTAACTAATAATTTTGAAAAAAAAAAAATATATATATACACACACATATACATACATTATATATATATATATATATATATATATATATATATATATATATATATACATATATATACATATATATATATATATATATACATATATATATATATATATATATATATATATACACACATATATATATATATATACACACACACATATACATATATATATATATATATGTACACACACACACACACACACACACACACGGGTACGTATTCATTCCCCTTTAACTTTTTCACTTTGCATCACTGCAGCCATTTGCCAAAATCAAAAAAGGAAAACTTTACTTCTCACTAAAAACTGAAATGTAGAATTTTTTGCTAATTTATTAAAGGGGATTTGATTGATAAACTTCCGCAGTTAAATATATACATAAATTATATATGGCACATTGCCGATTTAATTTAGTATAAAACAATGAGTTTAACTGCAAGGTTTTAAATGCAAAACTATGTCAAGAGGCTGCACTGACTAAGAGCCGTCCCTCTTACCAAATAGGTCACATGGGAAACCAGTATTCATAGCAACAGTTCCGCGCGTGTGTGAAATATTTACGACTGACAATATTTGCCAGGCTGTATTCTCCCAAACACACATCTTCGCCACTGTAGTTCTCCAGAGAAAATACCTAACTCAGGCATGTCCAAACCCAGTCCTCGAGGGCCGCCTATCCGGCATGTTTTGGAGGTTTCTGTCCTCTTAACACACCTGATTCAAATGATCAGCTCATCAGCAAGCTCAGCGGAAGCCTGACAACAAACCTGATCATTTGAATCAGCTGCATTGGATGACGGAAACATCAAAAACATGCAGGATAGGCGGCCCTCGAGGACCGGGTTTGGACATGCCTGTCCTAACTAATGAATGAAACACTGCAGTATAATTGGCCAACTCGGTGCAAAATCCCTCTTCCTCAACTTCCGGAACCAAAATGGAACAGTAAGAATTGGATGTACTGTTTTTACTCTTGCACGTGTGGCATGAGGCCTTGCTTTAGTCATCAGTCCTGCCACAAGTCACGTTTATCTGTTCGGGCAGGGCAGGGATGAGCGCAAGGAATAATTAGATATCCATCATTGAAGGTAAATAACACTTTAGGCTTGTTTGGGGTCAGAAATCAATGTTGACTTTTTTGGAGATTTTACCACAATACAAACTTCCAAGATATGACCCCTTTAGAGGAAAAGGGAAAAAAAAGAATACTTATGGCCATGTGATATTTAATTTGCAAAATTTCTTACATTTCTGTTGTTCTTCTGTCAGAATGGGGTGCTAAGTGAAGATTGTTAAGAAATAAAATGACCTTCTTTGATTTTTGCAAAGGCTGGAATGACACAAAGAGTGAAAGTTTGGAAGGCGTCTGAATACTTTCCGTACATGCTGTATGAAAAGCACCGCCCTACCGCTGCCTTTGCCTGCCATCTGGTTCGCCTGCTCCCACAGTTCATGAGCGCTCAGGAACAATGTTGTGATGTTGACATAGGAGAGCACAACCTGCTCCACAGCGATTGGAACAGCCACAGTGCTACCGCCGCCACAGGCTGGTGACGGGATGTTGGCAATATGTGATGGCGTGTTCGGACCCCTGCAAAAAAAAAACAAAAAACATGGGACGAAGGGAACGTGACGGCACCCCAGCACGACATTATGCTTGCTTACTTACTTTGCAGTGCAGACAGAAGACTCAATTGTGGGATTCTGGAAGATCATTTAAATTAGTTAAGTTATAAGACTAGGGCAAAATTAATTAAATCACAATGAGATGACAAATACTGACGGTGAAATGGTCAGTGAGCGTCTTTGAGTAATTGAGCGCAGTTCTGTACTTGTGGCGAAACATCGCCATCTGCAGGAGAGACTGGCACTTCAGACTGTAAGACATGAAGAAGCGGTTCAACCATCACTACAAAAGCTCAAAGTACAAATTATTGTAATTGTGCATCTCGAATGCATGTTTCCACCAAGAAACACAGCTGAGTTGTGTATGCTGAAAGGTTACAATGACTTGTCTGTCTCATCAAAATATCAATCGGTAAGAAATAGTAGCTGGTTAAGAACAACTACTAAGGTACTGCTTGGTGGAAGCAAGGCTTTATTTCTTATAAGTAATACTTACCATAATGCGACAAAGTCTTTCTCTGAGGGGTGAGCAGACGCATCAGCCAAGTTTTTAAGCTTCAGTACAAACCTGTGAGAGAGCACTGTTTTATACACTGCAAGTATTTAAAAAAAATAAAATAAGTAAGTACAATGAACCCCTGCTATTTTGCAACTCAGATCACTCCTTTATGAGCAGAAGCGGTGAATACGATCGGTGGATGGATATTGTAATTCTCAGTTCCCCCCCCCCCCCCCCCCCCCCCCCCCCACACACACACACACACACACACACACACACACACTCTTACGTTAAACTTCAACTACGAGTAACATATGGGATTACTTTGAAGAGTGTGTTTATGAAGTTTTAATATTTGCCAAGTGTGTGGAAAGGTTATGTTGTCATATGGTCTCTGGTGTGTGAATATCGAACAGATTCCCACAAAGAAAAAGGAGTTCATTGTACTGTACAGATCAGGGCTGGCCATGCTGGTCCTCAAGAGCCACAATCCAGCCTGTTTACAATGTTTCCCCTCAACCAACAGGCCTGATTCAAACGATGAGTGTCATTATCAGGCTTCTTCAAAGATTGCTGATGAGCCTATCCTTGAATCAGGTGTGATGGTTGAAAACAAAAATGGAAAACAGGCTGAATTCTGGCCTCCAAGGACTGGACTTCGCCACGCCAGGTATAGATTCTCGCACTCTCACTTGAGGAGCTCCACCGTCTCAGCAAACATAGTGTAGGAAGACATGGAAATCTGAGGGTCCTTCTCCATGGCGATGCCGCTCTCCACGAAAAACATGGCAGCATCCAGGTAGTTGAAGGCTTTGCTGCGCTTGTCTGACTGAAAGAGGAAGTGTGCCAAAGACAAAGTACACCTGCAGTCTGGCGATGGCGATGTCAAAGCTTCCCCAATAGATCCACAACACTGGATAAATCTATGGTGTCATCTGCTATTACAGTTGAATGCCGTAAAAAAAAAAAAAAAAACACCTTCTTCTGCTCCAAGATATCCAAAATCCTAAAGCTATGAAATCACTGCAAACCTAATTACTTAAACACGGAGCTTGACATGCTTATGGTAATTAGGATCGTGGAGCGAATTTAGAATATTTTTTTTTTTTTAGAAATTTAGAAGGAAAAAAAAAAAAGGTAAAATAAGAATAAAGTAAAACAATGCTACATTGTTAGCTTGTTAACCAAAATGCTAACACGACACTACCATCAGGAGGCCTTTTTACTACCACCTAAGGCTATCAAATCCTTTTTCTCATGACCTAAACCAGTGCTTCTCAATTATATTTTGCCAAGCCCCCCCAGGAAAGAAAATAACCCCCCCTTCGATGTGCTGACGCTAAAGAGGATTATTATCTATAATAATACTATAGGTATACCTAAACCTGTAACCTTATTAACATTAACAAAAGAAAAAAGCTATATAAATCAACTTTCAATAACTGCTCATTATGTTTTACCTTGTTTATACGGGTTATGGCTTAGTCTACAAGAGAATGAAAATGACCAAGCACATCAAAGTGCCTGAAACTAAAAAAATAAAATAAGAATTTTCTTTTTTATTTCTCAATTATAGTTCACATGACAAAAACAAAGCATTTTCCCTGGGGTTACTTGTGCACCACCTGGCATCACCTCGTGCACTCCCCCCCCCTCCCCCCCCATTTGAGAAGCACTGACCAAAACGAAATACCATAAAAGTAGAACGTTCACCTACATAATGAACCTACACAAATGAATGTGTAATTTGAAAATAATGGTGCTGTTCTTAAATCGTTAACCAAAATGCTAATGCTACACAACCAACGCAAGACCTGGTTACTGCCTGCGGTGGCTTCGCTAATGGTTAGAATTACTTTTTTTTTTTTTTGCTTTCAATTAAACAAATACAATTCCCAACTAATTTGACAGTGTATGGTAATCTGTATAGTCAATTGTTATTTTGCTTTTTTTTGTCCTCCAACCAGGCATTCCAGTAAAAAAACAAACAAAAAAAAAACATGAGTTTTGGAAAGTCTATAGTGTCATACCTCTGCATCTGCTTTGTGCTTCAGTCGTTTGGCCTCCTTGATATAGTGCTTCACTGGATACTGCCTGCAGGAAGTTACTAGATTACTAAACCTGACTGACAGTGTGACCAACATATACTGTATCACACCTGTCTTCAGTCCTGAGCAAGGGTCTGGAGGTCTTGGCTTCCCTGGGAAGCCGCTTGGGTGACAACTGTTTCTGCTGGAATCCCAAAATGGAAGTCAAGATTACTAGGTTACACACTGCATACTCTAAATTTCACGTTCTCAAATTTAGGGGGGGTACAGGGCCTCTTTCTTAACAGAGGGATAATTCAAAAAGTACACACTTACTGTATAATTAACTGCAATTAAACTATAAACACATAAACTAACGAATGTACACCCTATAAAAAGTAATCTGTTGCCCATTTGAGGAAAAAGAAAAAAGGTCAGTGATGAAAGCGATGAATTCTTTTTATGGACAACAATTATTGATAAGTTATGAGAATTCAACTTTATGAAGTATTTTCTTGTATTACATATTTTATTCCAGAAGATACCCCTTTATTCTATGAAAAAAAGACATGCTAGCTTGGTCAAGAAAAAAACAGTCCCTGTTTATACTTTTTTGAGTGACCTGACATTAGCAAATTATTTAGTTGTGAGTCCCAGACCCCATTCTGAGAACAATTTAGTGTTACCTTTGCTGGGTGCACGTTCTTTAGATGGCGGATGTTATGGTTGGACGAGTCTTTGCGCTTGGGGGCATGCTTATGCGGTTCCTCAAAAGATCCTTTGTGCACCTTCAGGTCTTTACCGGAGTCTTTTGGGGGCGTCTGCAGATGTACCTTCTTTTTCTTGGCCTTCTGGTGCTGTTGTTTATCGGTTTCAGTGGTGTCACCTCTAAACAATGGGAACATCAAAGTTCAGTGGTTGACATGCACAGAAAATCACATATGCTGTTCAAAAAAAGTCTAGTTTAATAAAAAAGCAATTTCCACCAGGCAGGACAGTTTTAGTTTATGTCGATTTATTTATTGCTGAGCGCTAATAACTCAACTTTCTGTTTAGCTTGGTTCTTTTACCTAGAAGTGTATTAAATACAAGAGATGCTGTGCACTAATTTAGACACCAAGTTCATGTAATAGGTAGTAAACAACGCCATTGCTATCTTTCTTAATCAATGCTTACTGTGGGAAAATCATCCCATCACCAAAGCAACCTGAACAAAACTGTATTGCACTACTTGGTGGGAAATTCTCTTTTCACAGAACCTACTCCACTTTGACAGAAGAGTCCTTATCGGGCATTGCGATACTTTTTTCCAACTTCCGCTTCTTTCTGGGAGGAGCCTTGTCACCCATCTCCATCTGGAAGTTTCCAATCACAAGTTTAAATACAAACAGACACTTTAGAGGTGCATGTATAATACTCCCAAAAAATGGGGACACTGAACCTTTGTTTGAAATGAGATGAACACAATCTAGCTTCATTTGACCTTTTCTTAACTTTTGAATGTAACTGCTCAGTTGATGTAGTATGAACTTGTTGGGTTCCGTAACTAGTAGCTGCAAAATTCACAACAGGCTTAATCCTTGAAATCAACCAATACGTATCCAAGGACGTAAACTTCTATGCCTCACAATGACTCTTCCGGTCTCTGCTGTGATGCGTCGATGATCCTAACGGTGCCTAATCCATCTTTGAAGGTCCACAATGAATCTGTGAAGTATTTCAATCATTAGATGTTGTCTTATATCAATGTCAAATGTGAACACCATGATGAAGTAAATACCAATTTTAACCGAACCAGGAATTGTATTGATTTTTTCAAAAGGTCAAGCACTCCTTGTGAATTTTGCTGGTCAGCTATTTATTAGAAAAAAAGCAAGTTGTGCAAAACGCAATGAACTATTGAACACTTGGACCAGTTTCTAGAAGATCAAATTAAGCTCAGATTTAAAGGCTATAAAAGAAGAGTGCAGTTCATCCTGAAATTCCATTTGAAAGACCATTATCTAAAACTTATGATGATTAGTGTGCATTTTATAGAGCTCACACTTTGAGGAAGAGTCTTCTTGCTGGCATTGGGATGTTTTGGGGTCCCTACATTCCTGGGTGTTGCCTGTGGGACCCTTGACAGCAGACTGAGATTGATCTTTACCAGTAGGCATCCAGCTGGCATGCTGTCCTGCGAAGATTTGGGAACACAGTCTCCCTTTTTACACTTGTGAGTTTTAGAGAACTCTGCTTTAGTTTTGGCCTCTTTGATGACTTCCACATCAGCATTGCTACTGCTGATTTTGATTGGTGGAGTGTGGGTAGGAATGGGACAAGAGCAGGGGTGATGACATGATGGACACTTAGCAGGCCGTTGGACCATCTTGAGCCTGGATTCAGTCTTTTGCAAGTCAGCTGATTTAGAAGCTCTCTTATTTTTAGAGTCACTGCTAGCATTCTTCGAGCGCTCCGTTTTCGTTTTGACTTTGGGTTTGTCCAAGAAAATGGGTGCTTTACCAGCTAAAGCATCCTCAGATTTCACACCGTCCTTCGGCGGTTTACGGGCACTTCCAGGTTCGTTCAAACAAACAAAGTCAAGAGAGCTTTCATGAGAACTCTCGGTGCAAGGCTGCACTTTTGGAGGGGTTCCACCATGCTCAGTTGACTGGGTCGGCTCCAGAGTCCGGGGTTTGGAGCCATGCCGCAGTTTTCGACTGGGATTCTCACAGACAACAGCGGCACCTCTTTGGCTCTCATTGCCAGAGTTCGGTTGGGTGGTCCGGATCCAGTTGCCCAATTGCCAGTCGCCACGTGCCGCCGCAGCATCAGGCTAGTGAAAGATGGTAATTGAAAAATGAAATTGAGCAAAATATTACGTATGCCCACAAGACACTTTAACTGCTCCATCAGAAAGTGTGTGAGCTGTATCTAAAAGTCTGGTTTCATACAGTTATAGCCTGTACTGGTTGATTAAGTAAAACCAATTTTAAAATTATTTTACAAAAACTCTTTTAAAATGTAATATGCAGTTGAACTTATTTCTGTTATTTCATTCATATAATGTTGTGCTTAAACCAAATTCTCTAACACATTAAAATTTTGTATCAACTATTTTACAATATGCTCTTCAAATCAAACATTTCATTACAATTTCATTTTTCAATTGATTTTAAATTTTGCATCAAATTAAATACATTTTACATAATTATTACTTTTTTCACCACAATCTTTAGTGTATAAATTGTGATTATGAGTAAAATTGCTCTCTTCATATATACATTATATATTTATTATTTTTTTAAGATTCAATACGGTATGGATTACTACAAATTCTATGAGACTTATTAGAACAAAAAAAAAATATATATATATATATATTTTTTTTTTTTTTTCTTTTTTACACTGTCATGCATTTTAAATCAAGTTCAAGATCAGACATATTCCAATATTATTTTGAGAAATGTGCATTTTAATTAAACTTTTTTAATGTAGGCATTTCATTCCAATTTTACAAGTCTATTATGTTCATTTGTTTGGGGTTTATTTGCTATAAATATATCATTAATTCATGTATAGCTGTCAGATGTCATTAAATGACATTTAAGAGTATTTAAAAGTATAGTCTATTAACGTAAACAAAACAAAAAAATGCTTGCCTCAGTTTTGCAGCTTACTGTCATTTCACAAGGTTCAGTGGTGACACTGTTGCCATCTGACTCGGATCTGCTGTCAGTGTCACTGGAGCTCGCAGACTCTACACCGCTGGAATGAGCCTCACTGAGTGAACTAAAAGAACGCAAGAAGGGATGTTAACTATGGAACCAATCAGAGAACTTATTGTTAAGCGGCTCAGTATAATATATGCAATATGAACCTTTGCCTATTACTTCAATATTCAAATTTACCTGTTTATAGCGTGTGTGGGTATGTGGACTCATGTGCGCATGTGTGTGAAACTTATCCTCTGAAAAATAGACTGGAAAATGTTCCTGCAAGTTCTGCAATGGCCTATAAGGCAAAAAAAGTGCCCAAATCCCGACACACTAAAAAGAAAGCAGTGAGTCGCAGTATGGAGAAGTGATACATCTCAAGTTCTCAACTGAAGGATGAAGATCCAGACAGCTGGCGCTAAATTTAGCTCAGGTTGTTGGCGCCAAAATGAAGTTGTCGCCACACACGTATATTCTTGCACTGCTGAGTTGTATTAAAAAGCTCAAAGTACGGTGAAGCACACCAAAAGTCTTGCTGTTGCTTGAGAATTGTTTTTATGAATTAAAAAAGGAACCATGTGTGTTTAATGCCGGTCCGTCTTTGGGGCAAATCAAATCTTCTGTTTATTCAAATGGAACTGTTGTAAAAGGGGTTTGAAATTATATTTAGGTATTGTATTTTGGGAAGTGTTTGCAGTGCATTTAGGGTTTAAACTACAAAGTATTACTGGAGGAGATTGTAAATATCGGGGAGCATGAATCATTTGATTTTCACCCCACAATTTAGGGTGTGATTTATTATTTTTTTTAAAGGAATATTAAAATGCAAGTGTGACAACCACAGAACCAGAAATGGAACAAACAAAGTAACAAAATGTCTGATTCCACAGATGTTTTAAACATCATAGCTGGCTCAATTTCACCAAGCAGATGCTATTATTTGTAGTATGTAACTTTTAATACAATGAGGAATAAAGAAAAGTGAAGAGAAGCATGTCAACATTTTATTAATATTAATATTTTAGTAATATTAAAGCGTGCTTAGCTGGAAAATATATTACAGTAAGTATATTACCCTGTAAAGCAAAGATAATAAGGATAATAACATGGTATTATACTCGTCACTTCAGTTCATTAGCACAAATATCACAGTAACATTAGATCATGTATTAGCGTGTATACTATAGACATCATGACCTTGAGATTTCTTGTTTCAGATAATTGATATTGAATTCATCCTCCATACAGGCCTGCTGTTCTGCATTATTGTTTGTGCTATGTAATAAATAGGTGCTAATATTTGAATATTGCTGCCATGAAAACATCATGCTTTTCACAAGATGAGCAATTCACTCAAACGCCAAGTGGACAGTCACGGCAGAACATTATTTTGAAAATGAAGGATTAGTCAGCGGGTTCACCCAAGTTCAATCAAACGCTTGCAGCTCGCACATACTGTATTCGTAGCCATCTTTGGTCATTCTTGTGGAAAGGAAGAATTTAGAACTCACGAAAGTTTGGCGCTTTGCATATCGAGATGGCGAGCATGTCGAGAACTGTTGTGGCTTGCTGAAAAACAAACAAAGGTAAAAATTAGTCCTATAACAACAATTAAAAAAAAAGGCATTCATTCAGGCCTAATACATGAACTTGACAAGCTAATTTGTTTATTCATTATTTGCGACAAGAATTTCAATTTTGCTTGCATTGCACCCTTCAATGAAATTTCACAACGTTGGACAAACATTTGAAACATGTGTTTTGCTCGTGCAAATGTTATTTAAAACCACATTTGATATATATAAAAGTCAAAGGCTGGTGAGTTTATGATGTTTAAGATGATTTGTTTTTGTAAGATTTCAAACTGTAAATGATCAGAAAAATGGTGTGCAGTTTTCATATTGTATGAAACATTTTTAAACAGAATGAAGCCTTGTTTCAAGTGATAGAGCGGATACCTTTCCTACATTCCAGACAGGCAAAAAACTGAAATATGTGCATATAATAATTTAGTCATCTGTAGTTACAACAACAGGCTCAGACTATTTTTATAACAAAAAAGTCAAATACGTCAAGAGATAGTTTAGGTTATAAAACATGAATTGAACGTATTTTGGTATGTTTTAATTATTTTAGGCATTAAATGTTCTTTATTTTAATGTAAACTCCCTTAAAGAACTAATCTGCTTCTATCAGTTGGATATGGCAGTTCTGAATTTGCATACTCCACAATGCGCTGAAGTATGAACTATAGTATTCTACTTTCTGCTGTGTGGAGGGTGCTCTGACTCACATTGTCTTCCTGGACATGAAGAGGCTTGCTCTGCTTCCTGGGAGGAGAGGCGCACACATACACACAAAAATGTTAACTCATCAAATTGTTCAACTAGATCATTTAAATTGGTTCACAACTACGCATGACGCATTATATTTTTCCTAAGTTGCACAAAATGCTAGGTTAGCTTCTCTAACAGCACACAAACCTACCAGTTGATCGGTTTTGTTGACCTTTTTTGTGTCAGCATCAGAGTTGGGGATGTGTATGGCTGTTAGGAGGGGCGGCCATGAGTGAGTCATCTCCTAACAACATAAAAATTAAGGACAATTTTACATGTATAGACGCACCTTTAGTAAATATTGCGGTGCGGGTGATGGGATGTCACAAGTAAGTTTAAAGACCTTACCGCAACAACAACGTAAAATGTACCTTCAAAATGTCTTCCACACACACTGCTTCATTTGTCTTTGTCTACAAAAAAGTAGGAAAAGCTCATTCAGAACAATGTATGAGTTCAACATGAAGATCAAGCACAAATTTTTTGTGTTCATAGTTTCTTAAAACATGGGCCATCAGTTAGAACATCACAGTTCTTCAGGAAAATTTGAAGCTCTTTATTTTATTTAATTTTTTTTAATTGGACCATAAACTACAACTTTTTTTCCAGTTCATTGTTGGATTAAAAAAAATATAATAATTTTATATATATATATATATATATATATATATATATATACATACATACACACACTTTGCTAATGAAATGATCAAAGGTGGGCAACTTACAATTTTTTGAAAGTCTGACCATCATTCGTCAGAGTCCCGCCCCCTTCCTGTCAACGTCAGTCCGTCATTTTTTTTAACCAGACGATATTGTCGGTCCGTCTGTGTATTTTTGCCCAATCTTCCAGCACCACTTGAGGGCGACAATTGAAAATTGCTTTTTCTGGTCTGTCAGGTGCTGGTCTACTTCTGTCTGCACTCACACTAATTCTTTTTTTTCCTGTTTCACTACTTAGATCTAAAGTTAACACCATGTCTATGGTTCTACAGCTACACTGCAACACAGAGTAATATAAGTGTAACACGAACACAAAGCCAGCTAAGGGTTTTAACCCTAGACTTTAAATATGCCTTCATGTTTACTATTCCACATTTGATGAATGCAGTGGACAAGAGTGCAATTCACAATCATGTCCGCTGGATGGCATTATCATGCTTTGCTTGACAATTGGTGGATATCGACTCATTATAACTGCCTGTCCTACAACTATAGAAAACGGTTTCATTAACATTTGTATAAATGTCATCTGTCACATATACTACAAGTAAAACAAACTATTGGTGAGGCATAATTTACTAAAAAAAAAAAGAAAAAAAAAAGTAATTATGGAATTAAAAAAAAAAAAAAAAACTATCTTGCATTTCCTGACCAAGACCCAATGAGAGAAATAATGCAAATGTCGGTGCAGACCCATTTGTTACTTGAAAGAGTGACCGCCTGCAGTGGAAAGATATCCCGGAATGAGCTTATCAGCAAGCAATTTTTTTTCTGCAAATATATTTGAAAAGCAAAAAACAAAAACAAAAACAAAAAATCTCTCAACCCTTAATTCTAAACATTACGTTTAACTTTTGGTCGGTGAGATTGCATACACACATACATTGTTAGATAACACTGGAGATGAGTGCCCTATCATACAATGACAGCGTAATTTGAGATTTTTTTTTTTTTTTAGCGTCCTTGACCCCCCCCACACACACACAATTGTTGCTAGCTCTGAGGTATGGCAATAAAAACTGAGTCCTTCTCTTATGTGCTCATGTGAAATTCATACAGAACCTTGATTGTTTTGCATCATCACAAAAGTAATTTTTATGCAGTATTGTTTCAGTTTTGATCGTTTTTTGGACGAATGTTTTCAGTGGACAGTTCAGTGCATCACTCGTGACACTGGGTTCGCTTAAAAGAACAATAAAGCTTTTTGAAAAAAATTGAAGTGCAGATTTTGGACAGAAGTTATTATATAATGGTTGAAATAAAAATTAATAATTAAATACAGTGAAAGAAGTTTTGGTGAAGGTGAGGTTGAAAAGATTTTTTGAGGGCCTAAAATGTGATGAAAATAAAGACATCTTCACGACAAACAAACTCCAGGCCACACACCACTACAACCAATGAGGATGCAAAACGGCCATGTGTATGTGACGCAACAAGCCTAGTAGTGCAAAGATAAACTGTGCGAGTCAACACAAAGTGTTCCTCATTGTAAGTGCATCTCTCTGGGCGTTGTGCCAGTTTAGCGGCTAAACCTATGTTAAATGGGGACAAAGCTACTTAGCACGGCGAAGCAGTTATGCACTTGATTGGTTTCTAATTGCTAGAATGTCTAAAACTTATGTTTTAAAGTTGTGACCCAACAACCAAGTATTTTTGATCCCACCTCCAGATACTGGGGCAACATTTTGGCCTTTGCATGGTCGCCCTTGTTGATCTCCTGCGGAGGTACATGCGGCTCGAGTGAAGGCTTCAACTTGGGCGAGCCGCTGAGCAGCTGGTCCTGACCATCCATTGGCCTCACGTACGCTGTGGGCTTCTGCATCATGGTGACACTGGGTTGCTTGGATGAGGACAGCGGAGGGAAGCTCTGCGAGAGCAGGGGGTTGCTGCTTTTGCAGGCTTGATGCAAGGAAGTGTCCGCTGGCGACTGCCTGAGGTTAAACACAGAATTGTCCGCCACGGTGGAAGAAGGTGGTTCTGTAGAATCCTGACTTGAATCAAATGTGTCTTTAGCAGTTTTGGTCTCACTGGGATATAGTAAATGAAGCGGCTTGACGTCCAAAGACTGAGCAGACATTTCCTGAGGATTGCAAGAATTTTCCCCAAGATTCAACAAAGTTTCATCCTTTTTCTGATGATCCGCTGAAGCCTTTGGCATGGGGACTGAGCTTGCATTCCAGCTTGGGGAGGAAGTGGGGCCGTTCTTCATCATCCGAAAGGGGTAAGTATTATTTAGGTGGTTTTGGCCGGATATGTGATGGGTTTGATCTTGGACAGGAAGTTTGCCCTGCCTATTGGAGTTTGACTGCACTTGATCAGGTGCCGTGAAACTTGTAGGAGCTTCAGAAGGCTCTGTGGAATCGTTCACATCTTCGTAGCTACCCAGCATTTTCTGAATCCTGTTTGATAGTTCATCACCTTTCTTTGTCTAAAAAGCAAAAGGAAAAAAAAAAGTGATTTAGTATGTCACAGCAGGGGAGCAAACAAACTCATATAACACGGGAGTAATCTAAACAAGTATATGGGAACTAGCTGTCATTATTGTGGTAGGTTTTGCACTGAAATCTCTTCAGTAAGCAGGTTGGCAATCTTATCTCCAAACATCCCAAAAAACAAAACAACAAAATCAACATAGATGGAAGAATTGATTTTTGAAGGCTTTAACATGCTGCAACATGTGGCCAGAGTTTACACTGGTCTGGGTTCCTTTGACCAATTAGTGTCAATTTTTCAGGTATCTTCGTATAATTATATTCTTTAAAAAAATGAAATATGTCAACTTGGTAGAACTCAAACAAAAACACTGATAATTCTTAACAAAAGCGACTAAGATGATCTAGAACTCCCAAAGAATATTGTTAGTAAAAAGTAAAAATGTTTACTGTTTTAGACTGTAACAACTAACAAAAATCCAAAAAACATACTTTGTATGGATGGCCAAAAAGTGGCACATTCTCAGCGCAGATGTCTTTTGTTTGTCTGGTTTCTTGGTTTCTCTGTTCCCAGGCTTGGAGGCGGAGACGATTCCTTTCTTCATCATATGCACTGCGGAGCATCACCAGCAGAGACAAGATACAGTATTAGAGTACAAATACAGCTGAGGCACATTCAAGAGACTAAGCGTTTTGAAATGTCTGTTTGGGGATGTGCCCGCAAGATCTTGGGAGTGCTGATGTAAGGTCTCCTGTCGTAGACCAACTCACCTGAGGGACTGGCAAGAGGTGAGAAATTGGACCAAACACTTGTACAGATGTTGTTTACTGCCATCAATTATAAAGGTACACAACTGCAGGTTTCACAAAGAATATTCTTAGGGGACATGAACATACGTCAACATTTTGGGGTGGGGATCCCTTTCGCGAGCAGAGTGTTGATGTTCAATCCCGATGGGTTTAATTCCATGGCAACTGTAGTGCAGTTTTGGTAGAAAGCCAAGAGAATGATGGAGCAAGCCGTGAGGATCCCCTAGGGGAGCTGGGGGTCAACTCACTTCCATAACTATTAAACACCGGACTTTTGCCTGACTTTATGCAAAAGATATCAACATTGTAATGGGGAAGGCGTGAAGTCAACAGCTTTTGAGCTATAATCTGTGGGAAAATGGTGGTTGTATCACAACATACTGTACATTGAAAAGCCAGGACTGGCGTGTCATGCTTTATTACCCACCCAGAAACCTGCTTAGCTCACTCCTTTGTTAAAAGAGGAGAGCGAGCGAGAGAGAGAGGGGCAGTTTTTTTTTTTTTTTTTTATACAGTATTACATCTGTAAGTCCTTTATTTTTAAGTGTAATGTTCAATGAGTTTGAAGTGGTACTAATTTGTTTATGCGGTCATGGTTATAGGGTATATTTCTGGTCAAAACTACAAATAATAAGCAGCTGTGTATACAAATTTAAAGAGATGAAATTAGCATTTTGCGCTCAAAAGACACATTTAATAAGACAGCACACAGCAGCAGACAAATAGTTGGGAGAACGCACTTACAGGAAGCAGCAAGTCTGAAGCCGAAACAAAACATTTTGGTTGATGGCAAAATTGTGGGAGCATTTCAGATTGAAATTCAAGGCAAGAACCATGGCATTCAATCACTGTAAAATGGAAATTGTCCTCTGCAGAAGAATCCCCGTGTAAAGCCGCGTATGAGCAGGACCAAACAACAACAAAAAAAAACACTTGGTTCTATAACCCTTTAACAGCCAGGGCGTATCTATTTGTACTAAACATGGTACAGATTTTATTATGGACCAAATTTTCAATACCTTGTTAAAAAGTAAAACCGATTATATTCAATGGAAAAGAAAAGAGATCTAATTTCAATACCATGATAGCTCAAGGTTATCATACTGTCAGAATTAGATATCGGCCCATGCCTACACTAGCCTGGCGTCATCTGTAAATTACAGTAGAATGCACAGAATTGGACTGGTACGCAAGGATGGGTTGTACTAAAACTGACCGAAGAAGAATTCTAACATATGAGCCTCCAATAAGAAGTGTAGGAGCATATAGGAGGCCGCAGGCCAAATGCTTGACAGTGTAAGAGGGATAGCGTGCAGCTTCTGGCCAAAGACAACAGCGTCCGGAGCAACTGAGCCTTTGGGAATCTGCAGAGTTTAAAGCCTCAGCTCAATTATCCATCTTCCTCTGCAAGCTCTGTTGGACAGATGCATGGGGGAATGGGGTTGCGGAGATTCCATGTATTCAGTGATGGCAAAAACATACAGTAGATGTTAAGTGTTTAGGCTTACTCAAATGTGTTATTTTGACTTTCATTTTCATACATACTTTAACAAAAAAAAAAAAAAAAAAGCGCTTTCTTATTCTTTGAATATGATGCAGACACACTTGAAGACATTTAGTAACTCTGCCATGCATTTAGTCATCAGCCTTTTGATGATAAATATTTTGATCAAAGAGTAAATCTAAGAGATGTTGTCAAAGGTAAAGCCGCTGTTGATGTGAAGCTCTGATGTGCTAGGATACATTTAATACAAACCCACTATTTGATTGACCAATTATTGACCACAGATGAGGTGGTAATTAAGGATTTGGTCAATCATATGACAGGGCAACAAAACTTTTGTCTTTGCAAAAACTGACTTAGCGGCCTCCACCAAGCAATGGACGTGAGAATGTTTTTCTGCAGTTTTGTTCAGCACTAAAACATTATTTCAAAAACTGTTGGGCTTAAAATGAGCCCTTTCTTGTTTAAAATGGATTAGCAATACTGTATATCTACGGGGCTAACAAACAACAAAATATTTGACAGGTACTGTATGATATGACAATGAAAATATACAATGCAGTCTTAAGATGATCAGAAAGAATAATGGGGGTTATGTGTGTGTAATGTGGGGGCTCCCACACTCCAAAACCATGCATTGCATGTGTAAAGGACACGCCCAATTACCCTTCAATGTGATTTGAACTGTGAATGCTTGATTGTCTCTGCAACCAGTCCAAGGTGTCCCCTGCTTACTGCCTAAAGACAGCAGGGATAGGCACCAGCATGCCTGTGACCCTAGTGAGGATAAGCGGCCACAGAAAAAGGATACATGGATATCATCATTTTGACGACATTTTAACGGTTCACCGAACACAGTTCTGTTATGATTTGTTTTCCCCTCAACTTATCACATTATCATTGGAGGACTGACAAAAATATGGACTGCTTGTATTATTGGAGAAAGAGACTTTACGATGACAACCATGATAATCTTTTCATCTGAAGATTCCATCTTTCTTTCATTACTCATATTTGATTTACATTTCATCCATCATTTAAAAGTGGAAATTTGTGGTGGTAGCTCTATCATGTTGCACACTTACTGGTCATGTCAATAGTAGGTAGATGTCATTAGTGACGACATTGAGGGGGTGACCAAAAATATATATAAATAGGCACATCATGGTGTTTATTGGTCGCTTTATCCACGTGTATAACAAAATGGTGAAATAATGTTCAAGACAAAGGATAAATTTGTCTTTTTTGTAGACAGCTTCACAGGGACACACTAGCTAGTTTGTCAATTAAAAAAGAAAAAGAAAAATGTCCTTAGCAATGCTGCGCATCTTTTACTGATCTCTTATTTTCATACAATTTGAATAGAATTTTAACTTGTTGGTTGGCTGCTCTGAAATGAAAGTCGATGAATGAAACACATCACATTAATTCTTCTAACCTTTACCCCTCCCCTCCAAAAAGGGAGAAACTGGAGATCTTTTAAAATAGTCCCCTTTAAACAGATTTTACTTTCATCACACAGTTTCTACATCCTGTGATACCCTACTATGTGCTCAGGTACTGTATCTTTAGTAGCACTGCATTTCCAGATCTCATTGCACAATAAGGTGACCTTTCTGCATTCACAAACCGTAAGAGCAAAGTCTTTTTTCGCAATGTAACTTTTTAAAAGTTACATTATACAATTGCCCTGTTTTGCCACCCATTGCTTACTGCAGACAGTTCTTGTTCTAGTAAAATATTGACTATACATCAGTAAATAAGGTCATAAAAAAGTGTGCGGCCAAATCCTGTGCTGTGTGACCAACTGAAAAAGTTGCATCAGTGCTACCAGTTCAAATGTTAGAATAGAGCTCAGATCTGGGTGTATAAATGCAGCACGCCTTAAATCCCCTAGAGAAAGTGTGCTTGATTTGCTTACCCAAGTGTTTTAGAATGATAGCAACATTATTAACTTGCATTGAATGTAAAAATGTCATCACCTACTTTCTTTTTGACAAATTTGTATTTTGTGCACAATTCATATTGATTGTGTGGCCAGTATTTAAAAAAAAAAAAGTTATGACTGTAGCTGTGTATGGATTCTCAAAGGTATCAATAATCATGTACACTAAAGAGCAGAGGCTGTCAGCCAAATTTTCGAACCAAAAATGAAAATACAAAAAAAGAAAATCTCCTACAGCACAAATAAGCAATTTGCATTATCATTCCCAAGCAGAAATATGAACTGGACACTATGCTCATCTAAGATTTCATTGCTCACGACAGGCTGTACCTCAGGGTTGTCTTGTTCACAACCAAGTGCAGTTTTCATTCAAATCGACGTAAGCTTAACAGTTTTATGTTTGATGTTGTCCAACCGTTCAACTAAATTCGAAAAAAAAAGTTGAGCGCAGCAAGTGCCCTTGTTTTTTTTTTAATTTTGTGACAAACTTGGCCAGGTGTTGTTTGTGTAATGTTAATAACTGCAATAGTATTTGGTTCTTCAAAACAAAAGATAAAAGATTCGCATTGTACAAAAGTGGATTTTACGTGGTGAAAAAAAATCCGGCAATAGCGTCAACAATCTGAGCAGCCCAGCTGGTTGAAATCAAGACGTCATTCCAGCACCCGGAGTTGATTTTCATTTACCACTGGGTGGGGGGAAAAAGGGATTTTTTTTTAAGTTTATTTATCATAATCTGAACTCGAACAGCTTGTCTTGACACTTTGACAGCTCGGAGGAACGAGCTCAGTGACAAGTGAGAGACGTTAGAACAGCCCCCTTTCCGTCACGCTGCTAGCAGGCTAGCCGCCTTTGAATGCACCTACCTCGGCTGAGTTGCCATGTCGTGCGCCGCTCGTCAAACCACCGAAGTTGGCCGTCGTGTTCTGCTGACTTTCGCCGCCGAGCTCGTCTTCTCGATATGCATTGTCACATCGTTTACCGGAGGAAAAAATGGTCCAATAGACCGGGATGTCACGCCACCTTTAGCTCTCGTTCGCGTGTAGTAGTCTGCCCCTTTGCTCTGCTGCGAATGTTTGGCTGGTCCATTTGCTGCCCAGTGGACTTTTCTACTCAAAGGGGTCTTCTCTTTTTTTTTTTACACTCAATGTCGAAACTAAATATATACATATATGATGCTATGTTTCAGTTTTTCTCACGAAGAAAAAACCTGATAAAGGAGCAATAAATCCACCAAATGTTGTTTTATTTGCTGTCGGTATTTTTTTACTCGCCACGTACTTGTGTAAACTTTACTCCTTGGCCCCTGTGGTTGACATGGTACATCCGGATTTGTTTGGTAGCCTCCTGTTTTAAAGTTTTCAAACAATCTTAGATGTATGCAACTGAATCCTGTGAGTTGGTGTTTAGAAAACTCTTTATTATGCGGTGCTGATATACTCGAATTTAAACAGTTGCACTTGTGTGCGTTTGCGTGTGAATTCATCACATTTTGTTGACAAACGTTCCACAGTCATTTAACCCCTTATACGTTGCAAACAAACAAAACGAAACTTCTAAAATAATTGGGAAAAAAAACTACTAACTATTCTGGATACCATTTTTAAATTATGGCCGAGGTAAGGAGTGTCCAAACCTTTTCCTTTGAGGGCCGCATACAGAAAAATAAAAAGATGAAAGAGTTAATTATTTTTGTTTAGCTTATTAACTCATGCATATTTTTACATTGTTTAAGAGTTCGGACATTCAATCCTAAGCTTTTTTCTTCCGTTTTTATTTTCATACTGTTCAGCTAAAGGGGGGCCTAAAACTGTCTGGTACTAAATTAGGTAATTAAGTGCTCAAGTCTTACCTAAAGTAACCCACGTCAATCGATGACTTAAGTACTTAAAAACATTGAGTAATCAATTACTTTTGCATTTAATTTCCTAAAGTAATACGATGAAATAACCATTTTAGACCCTCCTTTAGCCAAAGACTAAAAAAAAGAATGGCTGGACTTGTTAAAATTGACGCTATTTTTTTTTTTCACATAGTATACCATCAAACATTTTATTACTTTTTTAAAAGTATTGCTGGCCATGTCAAATGTATTTTTAGCAGATGGTGTGGGCCGCAAACAGGTGATTGGTGGGCCCCAAATGGCCCGCGGGCAGTAGTTTGGTCACATCTGATTTAGTTCAAATACATGATGTTTATTTATTTGTTTATAGTTACAATAATTACTTTAATGTCAATACTTGAGGTACAACAGTTTTGTTAAAGGTGAAGTCCACTCTCAAATGTTCTTTACAACAATGTTTTATGAAGGTCATCCACGTTGGCACTTATAATGGTGTCCAACTTACTTGGTCAAGGGCCCTCCGTATTCCACCAGGGCTGACAATACCACTATGTACATGGCAAAAGAGAAAATAACAGTGAAGGTGTAGGCTGTCTTTATTTGTTTCAATGCAAAGCTGTTGTTTGTGAAATCATGCAATCGCAAACAAATAAAAAAGCAAGAAAGAAAATTTATGGCATGAAACCCAAAACAAAAATACATTTCAAAAGACAAAACGCACAAAAAAAACCCACAAAAGAAAGTATTCTGCTAGCAAAACAACAGAAGCACATCTATGCATACCAAACAACCTCTAATTAGGAATCACAAGTCAAAAACACTAAAAAAAAAAAACACTGTAAACGAGAGGCTCGCAAAAAAAGTGAAGTACACTTCGGTACATTTTTAATATCCTCACGGCTGATTGGACAAGGGGGGGCGCTATTGTGTTAGTTCAAAAATCAACGTTTAAAGTCAGGGAATTCGCGCATCAAATCATGGTGGTGGTTTCTCAGAAGTGGGTGGCGGCTAGTGTTGGTCCATGTTTACGGTCATGCGATTCCTGTTCTACAGTTGTGCTTCGTTTTTTGTAGTGTGCTCTTTTGTTTGTCCTGTTATTTGTTTTTGTGATTCGCACGTCAGGGCCACCATATATTGTAGCTCCCTCAGAATGTAGCAATAAAATCATTTGGGAATACAATTTGAATTGATGACATCATAAAGTTCCATATATTGTAAACTGATCTCTGCATGATCAGTCACACCACTGTTGTGTGACAGAGATTGTCTTCTAGATGTCACTAATAGAGATAGCAATACCAGCTGGGTTTAATGTATAATTTGAAATTATTTGATATTTTTCTGTGGAACTGAAATTTGTTCAACCTTAGAGAATTAGAAATAATCAGTAACATGCTAGATTTCTGAAAAATTGGGGTTTTCTTTTCGTCTTCTTCGTAGATCCATTTATATTATTTTAAATGTCTATTGAAAAAAAAAGTACTTTTTTTGGTTTTAGAAGTTAATTACCACAACGAAGAATTTTTTTTTGGCTAGTTGCCACAAAAAAAGGGGGAAAACAGATGAGTCAACTCTCCCTGATGGGCGTGGTCTTTTCCATATCCGTGAAAAGTCCGTGAGTGAGTGTGACATTCTGGAATTTCACCACCGATATCAAGCCTGTCATTGGATTCAGGTAAGGAAAAAGCTCGCTTCTATAGATCAATAAAAAGGGCAATTTATTTTCCATTTTAGTATTTAAAAGGATCTGACCACGTTTAGTACATTTACAGTTACAAGTTGGATACAAGTGGATTCTTTTTTGAGTTTGCGTACTGCTTGTTGGATGGTTTGGAGAAGTTTGCGGAAGTAGATTCGGTGGCAAGGGTGATGAAATTGAGTTTAGAAATGATCTCTTGCATTCTGCTCTTTCTTTTAGTGCGAAACTTGAGAGTCCACCGCCACAAACATGTCCGTTTGGGTGAGTACTTGGAGGATATTCTGCATGTAATTTTGGTCGGCCAAATATGGTTATTTAATAGAATCCTCTTTTGTTTTCTGTTTCCTATTTCATTCATATCTGCAGAATGATTTGGATTTGTTGTTGGACTCGCCCTCCTCACTGAGCGTGACAGTAAGGCCACTTTAATTCATTTGTTTTTATTTCTGCCACCAGATTTCAAAATGTCTAAAGTCTCTAAAAAAAAAATCTGAACCATTTTCTACTCATCTATTGAGGGATCCAACAGGTCTGTGTGCGAGTATTGCAGTAAATAATATTTTAAATAACAGTAAAAAAAATAATGATAATATTCTAATGAATTTCGACCACTAGGGAATGCGGTCTCGCCCCAATATTTAAATATCTTGGGGTGTTGTTCAAGAGTAAGGGAAGAATGGAGCGGGAGATCGACAAGTGGCTTGGTGCAGCATCTTCTGGGATGTGGACTCTATTCCGGTCAGTCGTGGTAAAGATGGAGCTGAGCCCAAAGGTGATTCTACCCTCACTTATGGTCATGAGCTGTGGATCATTAACGAAAGCTCAAGATCGCTCAAGTGGACAAAATGGGTTTCCTCTTCAGCGTGTTCGAGCTTTCCCTTAGCAATAGAGCAGGGGTGTCCAGATCCGGTCCACAAGGGCCACGATCCTGCATGTTTTCCAGGTTTCTTTCCCTGACACCCCTGATTGAAATGATCAACTCATCAACACGCTCAGCAGAAACCTGATAATGATCCTGATTATTTGAATCAGGTGTGTGAGGGAAAGAAACCTGGAAAACATGCAGGACAGTGGCCCTTGAGGACCGGGATTGGACACCCCTTCGATAGAGTGAAAAGCTCAGTCATCCTGGGGGGGGCTCAGTGTCGACCCACTGCTACTCTGCGTTGAGAGGAGCCCTTTGAGGTGGCTCGGACATCTGGTTAAGATGCCTCCCGGACGCCTCCCTGGTGAGATGTTACGGGCATGTCCCACCGGGAGGAGGCCCCTGGGATGACCTAGGCCAGCCGAGAGACTAATCCTCCTAGAGGAGCGGGCCGAAATGCCTGGGCAGAGAGAAGTCTGGGCTGTTGAAGCTGCTGCCCACACGGACCTCAGATGGGTGGTAGAAAATGGATAAATGGACATATAGGAGTGTTGTTGTTATTCATGTTGTTATAATTCATATGCCGAGTGAGCCACCATAATATACTGTATGTGACTTATTCCTGGTTTAATGGTCAGTATTCTGTGTTTTTTGTTAAAAGTCCAACACAAGAGGTACTGTGAAGGACAAGGTCAATTTTAAAGTGGAAGAGGATGTAGCTGCTCTGCGGAAGGCAATAGAGGGCATTGGTAAGTTTATCAAAGCCACTTTTTTTTCATATATTGTCAATATTTAATCTTTGGTGAATGTGATGTATTTTCTCCTCTTTCAGGCACAACGGAAAAGATCCTGATTGAGGTACTGACTCAAAGAAGTAATGCTCAGCGGCAGCTCATTGCTCAGGCCTACGAGAAAGCCACAGGAAGGGTAAGTGCGAAACATTGTGACAAACATTGCGGATGGTGTGGCAACCCCAAATTGCATCGTCTGCATTAGGCGTTAATAGCTGACCTGGAGGGCGACACCCATGGAGACTTTGAGGATTTGTTGGTGGCCTTAGTAAAACCTCCTGCTGTTTACGACTGCCATGAGGTCATCAAAGCCATCAAGGTAATGTGAAACGCTCGTTTGACAGTTCCTCTGCACGATAGTGTTTTGGACAGTGTAGATCTAGATTTTTGTCCAGCCTAGCTGGATAAAACAAACAAACAAACTTGGTATTATGATACAAATTAGACTTCTAAACACAAAACATTTGTATCACCTCTCGGGAATGGTGGTTATCACTGCATATGTCCCTTCCAGGGTGCAGGGACCACGGAGAGCACGTTGACCGAACTCTTTGCCTCAAGATCTAACAAGCAGATCAAAGCCATGTCAGACGTCTACCTCGCAGGTGAGCAACCTACATGTCAAAGTTTTGGATTCCAACGGCTAGCAATTGCGCAACAGCAGTTTATGATGCAACATGTCTGTCATAGAAACAGGAAGGCTGCTTGTTCATGACCTTAAATCAGAGGTGTCTGGCGATTACGGCAAAGCATTGCTCATCTTGGCGGAGGTAAGCTTGGACTTAACTGAATTATTTTTTTTAGATACAGCTATGAAATACAATCAGAATTGAGGTTTCAAGTGATAATATTAACTGTGTTCCTGGGTTCATCCACACAGGGACAGAGAGACGAGAGCACCAGTGTGGATGCAGCCAAAGCCAAAGCAGATGCCAAAGTACGTTACAGTAGAGCTGTAATGGTCACAAATTGTTTTCCCCCAAAACAGACTTTGAGCCCGTTTCTCCTGAGGTTGTCGATTTGTGAGTGGCGTGTTTTAACACACACACAAAATAAGGGTTTGTTTCTACTGTAATGAATCCCTCAGGCTTTGTATGAGGCAGGAGAGAAGAAGTGGGGAACCGACGAGGGCAGGTTCATCGACATCTTGTGCCACAGGAGTGTTCCACAACTAAGACAGAGTGAGGATTCATTGTGTTTATGTGCAGCAACATGCATTTAGGGGCCATATTTGATTTTTATAACAGACTGATGGGTGACACCATCGGTTCAAAATAAAAAGTAAAAATGTTGGTAAAATATATGTGAAAGTTCATGATATTTTACTTATACAAAAAGCTAGAGGATAGTATTTGGTATAGTTTCAGGATGAATAGAAAATGTACAGTTACACTTCATGCTTTTCTGTAACAAACAAGACAAATGGCAAAATCCACAGAAGCTGTTAGATCCAGAAATTGACCAAGAAAGACTCTGGCTCAGGTAGAACCAGAGGTGGGGAAATCCAGGTCCAGAAAGTAAAACCTTGCCACAGTTTGGCTTTAGCCACAAGTGCTTCCAATCAACTTGTGGTTAAATGATCTCAAACTTACCTGTTAAGTGAAAGCACATGTGGCTAAAGACAAATGGTGACAGGGTTTTTACTTTCAGGACCTGATTTTCTCATCTCTGGTTAGAACAATATTTGATGTTTACTTTTTGACATCATAAGCTCATAGTGACAACTAATAATTGAGTAACATTGCCCTCACTATCACAAGGCTTCAAAAAGGATATTGTGATCACTGACTGGGTCTTAAAATTCATCAGATTAGAAGAGTCTCAGAAAAGCATAGAAATTGTCTTCCTTGCAAATATTTGTGGATCTCCTGTGTCTGTTGTAAATTTTGCAGTGTTTGAGGAGGCTAAAAATAAGTTGCATTTAAAATATTTTCCAAAACTTCCCTTGTAATATCCCTTAGTTTTTATGAGTAGTGTGTTTTACATAAGAAAAATAGAACTCACTGAAGAAAATAAAACGTCACAAAATATGGTTATTTATGAACCTACTTCTATCTAGTAGATTAGTTGTTCTGCCTGTCATTGTACATCACCAACATAGATAATTGACCAGAGATTCAATTTCCCACTGTGCATCATCACAGTGTTACACACAGAATTGGAATTACTGTTATGAACTTAACCATTTTGCATTTGCACAGCTCTGGTGGAGTTCAAGAACATAAGCAAGAAGACTCTGCAGGAGAGCATTGAGGGCGAAATGTCTGGAAATCTGGAGGAGCTTCTGGTGGCTGTCGGTGAGTGACACCCTTTTATTTATTGAACTATGAACCCTGGGAAAGACATGTAGGATTTTCAGTTAAATCTGTTGTGTCCTATTGTTAAGTTGTATATTTGATTTTGTTCCCTCTAGTCAAATGCGTGAAGAATGTCCCAGCATACCTTGCAGAAAGGCTTTTTAAGAGCATGAGGGTGAGCAACATCCCTTTCACAAGATCCCAAATACATTGTTTAGAGGCTTTATGTTCAGTTTAGCAGCAGTGGACGATGGCATTGTCAACAGAAGCCCCGAGAAGAATGTTAAGCCTGTCGCTTGGATGTGCCAGTGTCGGTTTGAAATATAACAGCGGGTCGAAAAAAGTCCCAATGCAAAAGAACAATTCTAGTATTTGCTTTGAGATGTGTGCCATCCTCTTTTAGATAAAACTAGACTGGGCAGGAGAGCTGGCATAAAGGGCAAAGGTCTAGCGGGCCGGCATCTTTTAAAATCGATGCAATGTCATTTCACAACTATTTTCCTCCATTTTTTTCCCCCAAGAGATAAAATTTAGAGTGAGTCGCCCATTAAGCCATTTTACATTATAGACAGCAACCGATCAGCGGCAAATAAAATGGCATTAGAGTAGTAGATTCATTTCAGCAAAATATTGCTTTTTACTTGGACTTGATCCTGCTTGTATTATTAGGGGGGTGAGCAAGGTCCTGGACATACTGTCATTTCATGACAAATGACATGTTAAGAGGGATTCAAACAATCATAGGTAGGCACCCATACGTACATGTGCCCACGCCAGTCCCAGTCAAAATGCCAGTTACATTTTTTTTTCCCAGTCCAGCCTTGTGTATAACATTCTTATTTTCCACAATGGGTGTCTTCAGGGTTTAGGGACCACAGAAGCAACACTGACCCGGATACTCGTCAGCCGCTCTGAAATTGATTTGCTGGACATTAAAGAAGAGTACAAGAAATTGTTTGGATATTCTCTCTACTCTAAACTGCAGGTAAATATATAACATTACATTAACATAGGATCACCTTGAAAAGATACTAAATCTATGCAGCCTTTTTCAGCAGTAAAATGTTACTATGCTGTCCATAGTTAATTTGACAACTCAATTTTTCCACAAATAGTAAATACCTTTAACCCCTGTGTGTCAGGGGATTTTTTACTACCCTGGCTTGATAATTACCCAACTTGGGCTGACTTTGAAAGGGTCATAACATCGTTAAATATATATTTTTACTTTCAACCCCTCAAAATGTGCAGGGGCAACAATCCTAGGCATACATATGTATATTTAAACATATATATTCCAAGGCTGTTTTGTCTCATTGAATTTTCATTTTGTGAGGGGGGGAAAAAACATTAACAGCTATTCATTACTATAGATTTTGCAGAAGGGAATGTGCAGATGTAATGTTATGCGCTGCATAAAATAGTAGGCTTCCCTGCAGCAAAATAAAAGGTTCCATGCATGCAACATCTAGTTATTGGATCGAAGCCGTTTGTCAACTACAAGTCCTACAATGAATAGCAACAATTTTGCATTATGGGAGTCTGACTAAACCCCTCAATGAAGTCATTGAAATACTTGCAAGTGTCATAAATTGTCCACTGGCACCCCCTGGTGGAAAATTTCTACTGCAGCCTGTTGCGAGTTGCCTTTCAAAGGATTAATGCAAAAAAAGAAAGGGGGGGAAAAAAAAAAGCATGATAAAACATCGGGTTTCAATATGTCCCATTGAAAAACATTTCCAATTTTTAATGGCGGTAAATGAGCCTGACATGGGCTACCTTTGACATCTGCAGGATATACCTCTCAACCTCCCGTTTTCAAACATTTAGAAGTGACGGCATATTGAAAGTCGACATGTTTTGACAACCTATGCAATATTTTTGCCCCCTAGTGTTTTTTTGGTATGCTTTTCCTTTTGATAACACATCAAAAAGCCAATGTTGGGTCAACATTTCCCCCAGTGGTTAAAATTGCACTTCTCAACTTGCTTACAATGGGAAACGACATCATGTTATCAAGGCTCAGGTAATGACCAATTACGAGTCACCGCTCTCCTGGGTTTGGTCAAGTGATTTTCACAAGGTGAACTGTGATTACTTGTTACATTAGGCCTGAGCACATGATGTCATTTTCAGTCGATGGCAAGTGGAAAAATCTAAGTGGAACAATGTTTTTAAAAGGTATTAAACATACATCAAAGTTATCAAGTTACTCATGGACAAAATATTGTTAATGGCTAAATAAATGTAGTGTCCCTTTTAATATTGAAAATATGACTAATGTTCCACTTTTTTGTTTTTGTTTTCAGTCTGAAGTGTCAGGCAGCTATGGCGACGCCCTGAAACATCTGTGTGGCCAAGACTAACTCCCCCCAAATTCCTACAATGAAAAATGGCGGTCAGCTGGGAAATGAGGAAGGGACTTTCACATTGGTAAAATAGTTGAGCACAGAGGATGCCTTGAAAGGAATGTGGAATTTCAACGATTTTGTTAGTGAGCCTTACAAACCACAAGAACTTAGAGCCTTATATGCATTTCACATTCCATTGACTGAAAACTGGTACTACACAGTATTTCTTATCCATTCTTGTTGGAGAGTTAAATAAAGACAAAGACATTTATATACAAAATGTTTTATTTAAGGGTTTTGTTCAAGTTGCTGTAACCAACTCCAACGCACGTCATCAGAACTTTATCTCCTCCCTTACGTTCGTCTTCTAAAGGCTTGCGAACATCCATTTTGAACATGACCTGGAAAAAATCTCTAACATGTCTTAAAAACGCTATCCTGTAAAGAGAGAACAAAGACATGATCAATTAGCTAGATAGGCTTCACCCATCATTCGAAAGATGAAAAACTCATCCTAAAATATTTGCATTCACGATTATTATAATAGTCCATCATAAATGTTTGTCTCCCTCAAATTTACTGATGCCACGTCTACAATTCAGACAATGTCTTGAGACCGGTATTGCGACTTATTGTTCAAGTAAGCAAACAAACAGCTGAGAGTAAAACACAGAGGGAAATGTAATTTATAATTAATAGATCTTATTTAAAAAAAAAAAGCTTGGTCAGGCGTCTAGGCGAAGAGACATGTATAGCGATGGCACTGCCAATCTTCAGTTATCATAGTACTGTACTTGAGAGCAACACAGCACCGGTACCATGATAACTGAAAATGGACAGTTCATGGGTCAGGCCAGAAACTCTTTCAGCATTAAGCCATTCATTTGGTTTTCCACAGCAAAGATTGTGCCACGAAAATGTCAAAAACGCGTTAGTCAAAACATTTTCTCAACTACAGCATATTCTTGTGGATTTTAGTCCTATGCAGTCAAAGGTTACGGTACCAATGACAAATTGGAACCCTAGTTAAGTAAATATATATTAGTGCCTTGTGGTTCCAATGGAAAAGCATCAACAGTGCAGTAGAAAGATGCCAAGCTCAAGAAAATGCATTGAAAAAGTAACATGTCATCTCATACACTGAAATGTTAAGTATACGTGTTTTTTTTTTTTTTTTTTGGGGGGGGGGGGTGTAACTGAGGTACTCAAGGTTAAGGTGCATCACAAAATAGCTCCTTTCATTTTGTTACGAAACATTTTCTCCTTGTTACAGTTTTTAATGTCTGGTGCGTCTGGTCTTTTTATCGAAGTATGAAATGTCCAACTGCATTTGAATGCATCATATGTCCCACCCTCACGTTAGTAGCTACCGTAAGTGTAACTGGAAAGCATTTTCTTAGAGTCCTTAATCATCCATTTTACATAATTCTTTAATGGTGGTTCGTTGATGTTGGTACTGTAGCTATGTAATGAGATGGCAACAATTTGGGACGAAGAAGTCGTTGAGGGGGAGTCAACACACTAACCCTGAGGAAAAACTTCAAAATAAAACCCTGCTAAAGCTATAGCATTGATGTCCATGTATTTTTTTTTTTCTAAAGAGTTCGCGCACATAGCGCATTTGGTGGTCCATCCAGCCATTTGATTTTAGCTGCTTGTCCCCACTGGGATCGCTGGCTTGCTGATGCCTATCCCAGCAGTCTTGGTACAGTAGTTGGGGCAAGGTTAAGAGGCTACTAGAATATATGTTAAGTATTGAAATTTTTAGTTCACTCTCATTAACTTCATTGAATGTTTGAAACTTTTCTAATTAAGAGGCATATATATTCTGCACTGATAAATGCTTAAAGTACTCACGTACACCACATTTATTCATTTATGAGGGAAACATGAGAACTTTGGAACACCCTGGTGTCTTACTGTTGAATAATAACTAAATGGGAAGTCTGCTGCAGCCATTCAGCTATTTATGACTAAGCCGGTTTCTAGCTTTCACTCTGTGTATGTGTACAAATTGCTTACGTGTATGGCGAGAGGGGTCCAAGCAAAAGCTTTGACACGTCCTGTTGGCCAAGGGTCATCAGGAGCAGTGCCAGGCTCTGATTGGACGAGTCCACACAACCGCCCTGTAAACACAAAGAAGGACCGCCGTGTTTGTCAACTCTAACGTACGTCAGAGATGGAAATGTTTGGACCCATGGTGGAGGTGGAACTCCGAAGTCTAGGAAGGAAACAACATCGAAAGCCGAATGGCACAGTGACTGTATAGTTTGGGATTTTTAGTGAAGTGTATTCACACTAACTAACCCTTACCCAATGCCTGCGGGCACCAACACTGCTTAAAACCAATTCACCTTTCAGGCACAAGCAGTCTTCCAGGTGTGCCAATCATGATTGTTTTGATAATTGATTAACCGGTCCATTATTTTGTCAATATGTGACATTTAAAAAGAAAAGACTTTATATGCCTTTATTCAAAAACAGGATAATATTTCTAATTGAAAGTGTTGAAATTAAACAAACATGAATTAAGTTTACATTCCTGATTTGGTCCGTAACATTGCAGATGGCAGGCAATGGTTGATCACTTTCCCAAAATACAAGCAAATGTTTAATTTTGATTTAATCATTCTTTCAATGGAGGACTACAGAAATTAATATTTACTGTTGAAGTTGAAAAACTAAGCAACTGATTTTTTATAAGTGATTGTGACTAAATTAAAATTGAAGTGATTAATAATTAGAAATATTTACTCTGCATAGGTCAGTTGTCAAAATTAAGGATAAGAATGTTTTTTTTGTTCTGACTAAAAAGCAGTTGAATGTTTTGTTTTTCCATATGTACACAAAAGTTGAAACCATTCATGTTACTCTAAGTCTCAAGTTCTCAATGTGCAGCTTGTAATTTCCAACCTGCTATCTGTTTTTGCGCTTTTAAGACAAATGTTATAAGTACTGTTGAAACATTGCACAGACAATTTCACAATGGCAACAGTACAATGTTTACAACTGTCCCTTAAAGTTGAAATTGCAAATACACTGTATGGTGGCTAAGATAAGATCACATTCGCTATTTAGCAATGGATGTCAAACGTCCTGAAATTAAAGCTTTTCTTAAACTTTCAGGCTCGGACGCTCACTCCTGATAATTGTATCACAAGCTACTTGTGGGTGGAAGGCGCTTGGCCCCTTTTTCTGTCTAAAACTTGACCAGTTGGATTTTCATGTCGTCACACTTGTCACAAGACCCATCCGTTCAAAACAATGTTAGATTACTGTACATATTGCTGACAAATTCTTGCAGAAAAAGTTTTATTGTTAACAGAAGTAATTTGAGTAGAACTTTAACAAAGTTTTGAACGTGTTTTTTTTTCTTATGTGAATCAGAATACAAGAAAGTAATTTTATTGAGAAAAAAGTTGAAAAGCTGTAGTCCTACATGAAAATTCAAAAGAATTGTACAACTAGTAGTAGGCATACTTTGAGAAAAAAAAAAGTCTACTCTTGTACTTTTAATTTTACGGTTTTATTTTAATTTGACTATTTTTCTTATCCCTTTGAGTAACCTTTAAATTCCTTTGTAGTTTCTACAATTGCAAACATGTCTTAATCTTTAAGGGTTATATTATAAAAATATTCATATTTGTCAATCAACTTGTTTTCACTTTTTAGTTTTTTTGGTAAAACAAACAGAACTTTTGTTTCATTAAAAAAAAAAAATGTTAGTCTCCCAAGAGACTCCGGACACCACATGGCCATTTGGAAAAGCCCCTTAAATTCTGACAACAAATGCCAATTCCTTTTCACAAAAAAGCATCAGTACTACAGTATATTTCTGCAAAAACTGCTTACTCACTTGTTCTACTATGAAAGGTCAATGCAGAAACTAAATATAAGCAAGATATAACATATTTACAATTTTTACGCTTTACTTTTAAACACCACAGAAAACTGCTACAGAATATTCCAAAAACAAGCATTTAAAAATCAATAAGATCTGTCGAGAGGACTACTTACATCAGCTCTTGTCCATTGTTGATGTTGCTTACAAAAACAAAATGTCCATGGAGCGTGGTTGGTTTACTACAAGCTGACTGTACTGATTAACCAGAGGGCAAACATACAGCACACACTTTTTTTTTTTTGGTTTTGTTTGTCTAAAATTTAAAAAAACAAAAAAAAAAACCAACATACTTCAAGCTGGACTATCAATATTCCTGTTGTTTTCCTTCTCAACTGAAACCAGCTCCACAACTACAGTTGAGTTATTAAAATAAGCAGTTATTCAAATAAACACTTAGAAAAAAAGCTGGTATAACATATGATTCTGCTTTACAAAAAAAAGGAGATCCACCCATATTCAGAGCCTCTTGAGAAGACACATTTGCAGCAGACGCAGTGGCTGCGACTGAAGAGGATGCATTCAACAATATTGCTCTTTCAGAGTTAATCAGCATTACCCTGACCAGATAACTGGACTCACATGGCTCCAATAAGAAGCCAAGGCAGACTCACAGCCAAAGCACAGTTGCTGAAACAAACTCTACATGTTCATGCTAAGTGTAATTTTCCTCCCTGAGAACATTATTAGTTTCTGTTTATATAGAGCAGAGGTCCCCAAACCTTTTTCATGCAAGGACTACATGACTCTTTTCTTCTTAGATGGGTGGCCAGGTCAGTTTGTAGAGAAAAGTGTAACAATCAAAGAGATGTCTGAACGTGAACGTTTATTGTTTTCCAGAATGCCACACATAACCAAATATTAATACCCCTTTTAGAATGTCATGTTCTACGCATGTGTAAGTCTCGATCGCGTGGTCAGAAAAGAAAAATTTTAAAAAATCATGAAGCATCTCTAGTACTGTTCTAGGAGCTGGGCAAAACGCGGCCCTGATCCGGCCTGCGGGCCGTAGTTTTGGGGAGCACTGAGTGATGAACACTTTGGCTGTTTGAACGACCAGATGATGTCACCCTAACCCGTTAAGTTACATCTTGAGAACAGCAGCTGAGGCTTATTCTGCATTGACATGAGTGGACATAATACCTGGTGTCAGTAGGTAGCAGTGGTCTGTATTTATCCATCCATTTTCCATAGCCTCTTATCCTCACAAGGGCGGCAGGCTTGCTAGTGCCTATCCTTGCTGACTTCGGGCAGTAGTCGGGACACACACTGAACTGGTTGCTAGCCAATTGCTGGGCAGACAGAGACTAAAAACCATTTAGGCATCCAATAACACCTAAGGACAATTACGTATGTCCAATACACCTGCCATGCATGTTTTTGGAGTGTGGGAGGAAGTTGGATTGCCCGGAGAGAAACCACGTGGGCTTGGAGAGAACATGCAAACTCCAAATAGAAGCCAGGTGGATTTGAACTCAGGACCCTGAACTGTGAGGCGGACGTGCTAACCACTGCTCCACCAAGCCACCTGCTCAGTATTTAATAGTTCAAAAAGACTACACACATACTGATAATTATTCTGAGACCATATTCTGTTGGAAAACAATCTTCTACAGTCTACTGCATGGAGCTCACCTTTACCAAAGGTCTTTCTAATCATTGCTGTTCCAGAGGCACGCCCATGTCCCACATAAAAAAAATCTTCACTCCCAACAAGTTTTCTCCATTAACACTTGTGAAGCACAATTACCTAAAAACTAAATCCTGCAGAACAGGCCACAAAGTAATTTCTTCAAGATGAAATAATGTTTAAGTGCTTTAACCCTTGACTAATTTGCATGCCTTTGCACGATAACCTTGCATGAGAACATAGTGTAACTCACGTAATTTGTGTGTCAAAGCATAGTAGTAGTGTCATCCTAATTCATATGCATTTAAACATTGTTAGGAATAGCTAACGCCTGTTTTTACTAGGGGTGTGCAATATCACTTTTCTTTGACACCAGTACAAATTCGTAACTTGAATAGTCACTAATACAAAAACCACTCATACACACGCACCCAAAAAAAAAAAAAAAAAAGCCAAAATGACATCATTTGTTTGCGGACGCTTCAGGCATGAACCAAGCATGCTGCAGCACTCCTAGCAAGATTTGCTCACTTACTATTTCTTAAGCTTAATGAAGCCTTAACCTTGCATTTGCACCCTCATGGTGGGATGACTGAAAGTGCTTGATTTGACATGTACGTAGCTGGCTTTTTAAATTTAATATTGCAAAGGATCAGCTTCATTAATCGTGGCAGCCAAAATGGTGATCACAATTAAAATTCGATAAATTGTGTCTATTTGGTACTAATAATGAGAGGAAATTATGACTACCAAACCCTTGAAAAAAAGTCAAGGATAGGCCCAATACTGGTACTTGGTTTCAATCCTTGACCATCCCTAGTTTATACTCAAACATTCTGGTACGTATGTGACATTCATTAAAGTAAGTGATGTGCGCTTATCATGAAGCCAACAGCAGTCACTCATGGGTGTACTCACTTTTGTTGATGTGGTTTAATTATTAAATGTTTTATTCTTAGATAGTTTATAAGAACAATTAATTTACACTGCAAGATAATCTGTACACCAACTTTTTTAGTTGTCAGTGTCATTTACCTGGTGTTGTTCCATGAAAGGATAGAATATCAGCAAAAATGTAAGGTTTACTCACATTTGTGAGATGCTGTATTTAAATCCAATCTGCCAGCCGTGTATATAAACAAATTCATAGCTGCATTCCTGACTCGCTGAAGGCCATAACAAGGGAATGTCAGAAAAACAAGGAGAGTTAGTGTGACCACTGCACCACACTTGACTCATGTCCTGACTGTGGATGACAGGTATTCAGCCAAAGAATAAGATATTGTCTGAGGAAAGGCTGGAAACAGCATTCCCAATTGGTGTGCTAATATATACTTGATGTGTGTGTCCAAGGCATGAACATTTATGAGGTTTTAGAAAATATAGTTACAGCGTTTCCATATACAATACTTTGCCATCCCAGTTCAAACCCAAATCCAACCGACCATATGAGTGTACAAACCTCAGGAGTTGTTGAAATATCCAAATAAAATGGCTTGTTTGCATAACACTTGGGTAGAACTTTAAATTTGATTAACAAATAAAGCAAATAGGTTTTGAGCCGCGTATGGGCAGAAAACCCAAAATTTACAACACTCACCCGATACACTTCCTCCAGCAGCAGCTTGGCGCAGTTGCGACCAAGGTCCTCAGGCAAAATGGGGTCTCCTTGCCCCTGCGGCGTGGAGGACATCTCAGCACTTAGGAAGCAACCTTCGGTAGTCTCTGCCACTAGTGTTAGACCAAAACCCGGTGACCTGTGAGAAAACAGTTTGAGAATGATAATCACAACTACAAACTACCCCACAGCAACTGCTCTGCAAGACTTGCCAAATTAGGAAATGCCATACCTTGTGTAAAATATTGTGCTCTTTTTACTGTATATTTAGAAATCCACATTGGGCAATAACATGAGTGGGTGAGGATGCCAACACTAGCAAACACTACTTGTTCACAACTTATGCGGTTCACTGTTGCATTTCCATAATGTGTGACATACAGTCCTGCTCAACATGACTGGCATCTATGAAGTTAAAGTACATAATGTAGAATATCTTCAGGAGAAAAAAAAAACAATCAAGTAAAACATTTTAATTCTATAGAGAGCTGGTGTTTAAGACAAAAAGCCACATGACGAACAACAATTTGAATCAATAAAAAAATGGGAGTGTCACTGGCATTGGAATCCTCTCCTTTAAACATGGGTAGAATTACATTGTGATGCACCTTTTGATGAACAACAAATGAGAAACACCTGTGATAAATTGTACAAGACCATGTGATCCCCCATTCTTTTGTGACAATGGTGAAGACAAAAGGAGCTAATTTGTAACCACAGCCCTCCAAAGGTTATAAGAAGTTACACCAGCATGGAACTGTCTGGAGCCTTCCTGGACATGAGGGAAAGAGAAAATTGATGACAGAAGTCTTTGAAGGCTTACGGGAATTGTGGGAAAAAAAAAAAAAAAAAAACATCTACATCTAACATCCAAAGACTTGAAGGCCAACCTGACATAGTAAGGGGTCATAGTTTCAACAAGTAACAGATGCCGCACACTAAATCAAACACGGCTTTATGGGCGAAGGACAAGGAAGACACCATTGCTGAGGCAAAGGCATAAAAAAGGAGCAACTATTCTTTGCCAAGGAGTACCTGGACAAGCCACAATTTTATGTTTATTTACCAACTGCTCAATGAAGCTTGCAAGGAAAAGAAATGCTGTGGAACTGCTTTGCTGCCTCTTGTAATGGACACTGTGATCATATTACAAGAATCATGAAATAAAAGAATTATCAAGATATTCTAGAGAGCAACATGTCCTACCCAAAGTAATAAAACTTGGTTTGAGTCCAAGAACATGAGTCATTTAGCAACACAAAGACGCAACACACACATTTAAAGGCACGCAGGAATAGTTGAAAAGGAAAAATGGACCGTTTTATTATGTCCACCAATGAGTCCTGATGTCAATCCTATTGAAAATCTTTGATATGAGATAAAGTTTGCAACCGAAGAAAAAACTTCAATCAATAAAGATATTGAAAAATTAGCCAAATGGTGGAAAAGAAATACCAGCTGAGAAGCACAAGAAGCTTATACATTTCCACAAGAAACATTTGGAAGCTGTTATCGCTGCCAAAGGGTGTGTGCAACTGAATATTAAAAATGGGTCTCAATAATGCTGCATATACCATCTTTTCATTTTTTTCTTTGAATTGACAAAAGGCAAGTTGAAAAACATCTTTGCTGCTTTAAACGTTCCATTAGAAGAGTTATTATATACATTTGGTACATTTTCATTTATTTTCAAGGACTGGAGATATTGTGAAAAAAAAAAGTGATTTGGTGAGCAGGACTGTATATTGCATGTCAATGTCAAATGCCATTTTAAATGTTATAACATGGTACATAATTCTATTTATGCAGCCTAAATATCAAAACAACATTGACAACTCTTGTCACGCTTGCTACAAGACATACTTCTAAATACATTTGCAAAGCCCTGGAAAATGCATTTTAATTTACGTGACTATGAAGTCATGAATATCATTTCGCTATGCTATGCCAAGTCTCGTTTCCATATTGATAGTCATCCTCCCCAATTTCTTTATTCTATCGCTGTTACCACGAGCTAATGCTCCAGATGCTCAATCCTAAATCTTGTGTGACATCAAGAGCGTTGACAGTTTAATGTATTTGTGTGACTTTTGAGGCATTATTTACTTGAAGACTGTGGTTAGGTTCCAAATTCTAAACTTGCGCATTCAAATCTAAAGCAACAGATCCTAAAGTGAACAAGTCATCTAGGTTAGCAGGTTAGTGTGTTGTAGCACTACCTACTGGCAGCGTCGATGAATTACATTTTCATCATTAAAGAAATATTCAGTCTGCCCTTAAATCGAGCCATTTTGCTCCTAAAATAAGACAGTGCAAGTAATTTGTTTATCTCCAAGAATGAGTACATTTAATCTTTTTGGTAGATATGACTATTCTTGAATATTATTTAGCTGACCAACTTAAACTGCACTTCAGACCATTTATAAGCAATAAGGTGAGTATAAGCGGCAGGAATATGTCCTTTTCTAGTCAATTTAACATGTGTGTCCCTAAATTTTTCTATTTCTGTTCCTAAAATTTCACGTTAAGGCCCACTGTGTTGTAGTAAACAAAGTAACCTTGGAGCCTGAAATTCGAATTTGTATGCAAGAAATAAAGTACCAAAGTCTGTTACAACTCTATGCTAATGCAGTCAGTTAAGAATAGATGTTAAAAACATTACATCTAGCCAAATATTTCGTCTTGCGCAGCGATAACTATTTCTTGCAGCCCTGTACAAATTGTTTCATTACGTGTCATCTGTTACCATACACATGTTGCAATTGTCACAAAGACTGAAGATTTAAACGACAAAGCAAAGCAGATGTTTTGAGATACTCACTTGCCAGAGCTGACTCCCTTCATGTGGTCCGTGTGGATGTAGATGTCTGGAATAAACTGGTTCAGAATGCCCCGCGCCGACTCTACAATCCTGTTGCCCATCTGAGGGGAAACTCTCACTGAATATCTTCGTTTAGAGGGTCAAGGCTCATCGAAACAGTCACGCCACATATTTTACATTCAAAATTTTTCCCATGGCACAGCAAGCAAAAAGTCACAAAAATTAAAAACATACGACTTGTCTCAAATTATATACATTTACTTTGTGTATACCATGGCTAGTCCAGATGTACAATATTCACATAAAAAGATGAATATACATTTAGAAATAACGTTTATAATGTAAAAGGGTAAAGGGATTGAGAATCTATGATCAAGTAGTTAAACAGATCTGCCAAACAATTCAAAATTCAGGATTCAAATCCAAGCTTTGCCTTTCCATGTGGAGTTTGCTAGTAATTCCCATGCTTGTGAGTTTTCTCCAGATGGTCTGGCTACGTCCCACATTTGAGAAACAAGCATGTTAAGTTTAGTAAAGTCTCAAAATTTTCCAGTCATAAATGTAAATGTGAAAAGTTGTTTGTCTATGTGTGCTCTGTGTGTGTATGGTGGGGGCAACATGATTTGAAGGATACGCGACTCCTCTGATTCTCTTTATCTTTCCAAACTCTGTAAGCTGCACGGGCCTGATGGTCTTGCGGACGGGACACGTGAAGACAACCTCTCCTCCTCCATTGGGTGCCATGCCCCTTTTCATCACCTAAGGATGCAAAAAGTCAACCTTGGTTTCAAGGTTCTCAATTTGAATGCATAAAAGGGCTTCACACTTCACCTTAAGGTCAAAGTCTTCGCCCTCGATTCCAAACTTCTTCATCAGAGGAAGAGCCGTACACTTCAGCAGATCAACCTACAGAAAACGCATGTGCTAAAGCAGCAGCAGTAAATACAGATGTGCTTCACTTTTCCCATGACAACATCCATCTCTCACAACTCTGCACTATGTATGTAACTGCCTTCCTATAGCTTTTATTTCTCACCATAGCAACAATACCTACCTATCTGGTCAAATCTTCAAAAACATTCTTTCTCAACATCACGAAGAAATTCATATACGATGCCTTGTCTCCTTTCTGAACCATAAAAGTGGAACATTTCCAGCTATCATCAAATTGCATAAATGCCTTACCTCAAATCAGATATCCACTTTACCTCCCCACAAGCCTAATTTAGATGTACCATCTGACTGAATTGAACACATCAACCTCAATTGAGACGCTTCACTTCATTTCTCTCAAAAAATGTTGAGTATGCTATTAACTTGAAGTACACCATTCCTAATAGACAATGCCCAAAAATTGCTGTCTACATTTATATTGAACAAATAAAGTGCATAGCCCCAAATGTTCAGGCCTCAAACTAACCTCAAATGTTAGGGCCTAAATTTGCTGGGTTCCCATTAATAAATAAACCCCTTAAAATAGAACACATAACCTTAACTAATAGCAATTCATTGTCCCTGTCGAGCAGTTTCCCGGGCATATTCATCAATTTTCTCCCACACTATATCAAAACAAGGCAAAAAAAAAAGCACTTTGTTCAAGTTGCCATTATACCTTATCATATACCTTTGCACACTCACATCTACACAACAGTGCCCCAAAATTATATTTAATCACTAATATGTTTAAACCAAAAGCTAATTTACTCCATCTCCCTTGATTACATTGGTACAAGGCAACCATGTGCACCTGAGTACAGTAGTATCCATTATGTGGCCAGTAAAGATGACGCTATGCCACGATGCATTGTAAGTTAACAAAAGCCAATGCTCATTTTCCCTAAAGCCATGGACAATATATTAAATACACCAATAAGCAGACCAAACTCCTGTATATATAAAGACAAATATTAATTTGGACTCACTTACTGTACCTTCTGTATTCTCATTCTTTCTGCAAGGCTTACAACAATTTAGTCAAACAAAACAAGCACACACATGCGATGATGGTATCCACTGCCGCCGCTATACCTTAAAACACAGGTGTCAAAGTCAAGGCCCGGGGGCCAGATCCGGCCCGCCACTCCACTTTTTGTGGCCCTTGAAATGCTGATTTGACTTCAGGTTTCTGACTAAAATATCAAAATTGCAAGTTGTCTTTAACTTTTAAAAATGTTCTTATCCTCCAAATCTCTTTTGAACAATTTTTGCCGGCTTCTGATATCAAATTTTGGTAAATGTGTGATCAACACACTTAAAATGTATTTGAATTCACAGTCATTCCGGATCCTCTGACAGAAACTATCACTACAATGCGGCCCGAAATAAAAATTAGTTTGACACCACTGCCTTAAAACAAGATTTGTATCCCTAGCCATAACGAAAATTAAATGTATGTAAAATGTATGTAAAATATGTATGTAAAAAGAAACTATCACTACAATGCGGCCCGAAATAAAAATTAGTTTGACACCACTGCCTTAAAACAAGATTTGTATCCCTAGCCATAACGAAAATTAAGTGTGTAATCTCACTGTCGGGTCTGTGGGGTCATTGGTAATGCCTCGCAGGGTGGCCTTCAATGAGGTCTTCATGAAAGGTGCCAGCATAAGCAGTGCCTCCAGGTAGTAACCCATGGAACGCTGCAGATTACAGTCATGTTCTATTGATCCTCCATAAAGTAAGCCAGGCTGGTAGAATAAGAGGGTTCCTTGAGAAGAAAGACATGGATCACATTAATGACAAAACCCAACAATTATTATTTTTCTACATTTAAAATGACTGTACTGTATGATTTGGAGTTACATCATTTATCTTTTCTATTTTCCTCATCAGGATCACGTGAGTCGCCTATTACAGCTAACTTTGGGTATAAGGAGGCATACGACCAAGATTAGGGACTTGCCTTGTCCATATGTAAGTATAATTTTATATCAACGTAACCTTTAATGTGTTTTATAATTTAGAGATGTAAACATGAGGCAAGGCGACCATGTCAAAATATTTGGAACCTGGTAGCACATACATCGGGTCAAATATTTACAAGATAATGATATTAGAAAAATTTCTTTGCAACATAACTGGGAACAATGGCTTCGACAAATATGTGCGGGGCATACAACTCTTCAATGACCTTCTACTGGATTATGTATATCTGATTTTGCCCATGCTGGACTACACTACTATGGATGCTTCTCAAATAAAAAAACAACCCTTACCTGACAATAAAACATTTTAATCATTCATTTGTTAGCGATCACTCATATTTTCAGGCATAACTTGAGAATAGCAACCTGTATTTAAAAGACAAAACAAACATTCACCTGTTTGATTTATTTCTATTTTGGAGCCATTGGTCACTTTGTCCAGCAGTCTGATAAAACTGGCTTCAAAATCTGGATAACATGGAGAAAAAAAACAACAATTCAGTCAAACATAAGTATTATTTTTATTAAAAGAACTAATCGTAATTACAACAAATATTTTAAGGCGTGACTGCGAAGTCTGCGCATCCCATAACACATGAGCACGGAACCATACTGACGTAAAACGGCGTTTGAAATAAGGTGTATTTTTCTCTTGTTTCTCATAATCATAATATTCCTATACTATAAAATGCTACAATTATCTCAGTTTATTCGAATTAAAATCACAGCCCCTTAAGTCCTCCTCCGTAGTGACCCTTTCCAAACTCACTCGCAACTGCGTAGCAGCTAGCTCGTTAGCATGATGGAGGCTAACTGCGACGCCACATGAAATTTGGCTGCCCAACTCACTCACCGCGAAGCCCCGGGTTGTCGTCTTTGGACCTTATATTACTAATTTTAACTCTCTTCCCACTCAGCGTGGACAAAACGAGGCGCTGCCTGAAGAAGTTACAGCCGTCGTAGGAGAGCCCTTGGTTGGTCATGATGAAGATGGGTTGTGGTGGCTGGCTGGCTGGCTTCTCCTGCTTTGGCTGGCTGCAGTCAGTGGAAATCCACGTGTGTTTTTCCAGGAAGACGCGGACGCCAAAAAGCTACGGAGAACCAGGAAGGACAAACATATGCTTTATTTTTGCGGTACCACTTGCACCCTGCAGGAGGCGTTCAATAACAAAAGAATAATGCATGCCGACGGCTAACCCACCTATTATAACCGTTTAATACGGTTTGAAGACAATTCAAAATGATTCCCGTGCGTTAAATTTTAACAGTAAAACTAAATTATCACACCAAAGTATTTTAAATCCCCAATTATTTTAAATGACTGGTCATATGAAAAGTATACGCAAAAACGTACCCACTTAAGAACGCATGACATATTCATCCCATTAATTATTTTTAATTTGACTAAATTCCTCCTCTTGCGAGTCAGATTAACGCCATTGAACCCCGTCTAGTCACCTAGACTAGTCCCGCCTATTTCAGTTGACGTCACACACTTGCGTTGCCATCAGGGCCACTCTTCGCTTCACCGAGCATCCAAGAAGGAGTTTTTTCTTACTTCGGCAAGTGAATACTGAAAGCGGCATTGTCGATATGGCTCTACCGAGGATTTTCCGTGCAGTCATCATGGGACCCCCGGGTTCCGGAAAAGGGACGGTATCTGGGCGAATAAGCAAAAGTTTTGGGCTCAAACACATCTCCAGTGGGGATATTCTGAGGGCCAACATCAACGCTAAAACTGGTAAGTTTACACTTGATGCACGCATGGAATCAGAAAGCTTATCACCATTAATTTGTGCACACAAAATAGGGTGTATTTTGGTGGCTTGTTGATAAGACCACCACTCCTTTCTTATCTGCAGCATACACAGGGAGTAGTACTCAAACTGGTTTGCAGCCTCTTATGCTGCTGGGATTAGTTTCATGTTTGCACTGGAAACACTTGGCCTAACATGGTCTGACTGAACTTTGGAAGAAGGCCTCTTCAGTGTCACCTTAACGGAATGATTAGAAGAGCTGTAAAGATAAGCACGACAATGTAGCTATTGATTTTGAATAGAGTAAAATACATGTGATTGTATCACGTTGAGTCTGCTGCTTTCTGCACAATTGTAAACGATCAATAACCTTTTAATAAAGAACACTTAGAAGTGAAAACATCTGTTATAATCCTTGCCCTTGCTCTAGTTTACATAGGATTCAAACAATTATCTCCCTAGGAATAACTTATTTTATTTTTGACCTGTAATTTCCAACAAAGAAAAAAAATCAAAACAAGTATGTACACAGTACATGTGGGATGGATGGAAGAATGATGGATGGATGTATACATACCTATTGCACATCTTTATTTGGTTGAATGGAATCAGATATAGCAAATTATTTCCAGGTTTTGCGGCTCATGGAGCTGGAGGAGACTGGTGGACTTGAAATAACTTTCAGGCTCTTTAAACAATTTAGAATGGATTATAAATATAAAATATGTGTTTCTGCTTGCATGCATCACCATGACCCAGTGGTTAACATGTCTGCCTCACAGTACAAAGGGCATCGGGCCAAATCTGGGCTTTTCTCTGTGTAACCTTGCCTTAAACCGCTTTCGAAAAAGAAGTATGTTCGGTTAATTGAAGACTGAATTGTCCATAGGTGTAAAAGTGAGCATGAAAGGTTGTTTGTCTATATGTGCATGGCTACTGATTGGGAATCGGTCCAGTGAGTGAGTAAACTGCCTTTGCCACAAGGTCAGTTGGGATAGACTCCAGCTCACCCGTAACCTTAAAAAGGACAAGCACTCTTGGAAATAGATGGATGGATGATATTCAATAGGAGCAGCAAGTTGGGCCAGCGGTTAACATTTCTACACAGTTCCCAGTTTGAAGCAGATGTGTTAATTTGGTGTGGTGTAATGTGGTTATTACAGTGTAAAACTGATTGTTCTTTGTCAGCAATGTGGGCAAGGTCAATCAGGAAATTTCCATCCTCCTCCTCTCTGATCCAAAGGAAAAATATTGTAGATAGGGAGCTTTATTGTGTTGTGACCTTCGAATGCAGCTGATTAATGTGTTTTTCTGTACTCTGTGACAGTACAATCTATTTTTTGCAATAGCATTACTGAATACAAATCATTCACATTTCGTGCTTTGTAATTTAGCATGACATAACAAATTATGTTTCAAATATACCGTATAGTCTAATGAAATAGGACAAGTACGTTTTGACAGCCTTTTTGTCTCGTCTTTCTGCTTCTTTGTGTCAGAGTTGGGACTGCTGCTCAAGTCGAGTATTGATCGAGGTCAGTTTGTGCCTGATCACGTTATGTCTCGCCTCATCCTCACAGACCTGCGAGCGATAGAGCAGACGAGCTGGCTTCTAGATGGTAAAAAATATTTATTCTCCCGTGCATTCCTAACAAATCCTTCTACTAGACACTTTGGTGTTTGCCAGTTACTAGCAAAGGCTATTTTTTTGATTGATGCATACTGAATGCATATTCCGTGCAAGAACCCTTTACAGGTTAGTGTAAATTTAAATTAAGGAATCCATGATGAAAGCCCCAAACCAAACTCCTTTGGAATGCCAATGATTGATGCATATTTATCTATTCCTAAAATGTTATTGGAATTTCTATGAAAAACAGGATGGAGACAGTCCTACCTTCAGAATAAAATAAAAAACATAGGAAATAAAAAGTAATTCTTCTATTTTATTAATCCATAAATCAAGGCTGTGAACATACAAAAAGTAATTTTGTTAGTTGTTCTGGATAAAAAAGGGGTGGAAAAGGTTATTTTGTCTAATTGTCATTTGAGTCATAGTATAATTTATCCTCTAACACGGAATACAAACAGTAAAGGCCTGTCTAACATTTCACACCCTTTGCAGTGAACCTGGAAGTAGCCATTCAAAGTGACAAACGTCAAAAGGACAAATTGAACACTTCTGTTGAGTCATGACGCTGCCATTCCTATGACTACAGAATTAAACGAATAACAATGCGATGGTCTTGCTATCTTATTTAACCTACCACAAACCAGGAAGTTGAAACTTAACATACTGTACTGCATAGTCTTATACAAGCAGGTTATATTATTCTCAAAGCATTGAACTGATAAGAACTGGACCGCTCCATTTGAAAACCCATTGCCTCATAAGAATCTAATACCATTTATTCATATTTGTTAGTGGCTCTGGATTGAAAGGCAGCAAACACATATACTGTATCATAAGAGTTTTGTAGCTTGAATAATGATTAAACCTGTCACTTAGAATGCAAACAGTAGAGATTTTCTTTGTTTTCGCATGAACCAGGAAATATTGCTTTCTGGGAAGTGAAAAACACAAATTCAGCATTCTTTAAGTCACGATGGCACCATTCTTTGTGTTACCGAATGAAAAAGGTACCGTTCCTGCTACCTTATGATATCCTCTCCATATGGAGTTGGGGACAAACATGAATCGATGCCTCTGCACGGACAAAAAGGAACTATAATATGATATTCTGAAACTTTATTTTCCAATTTATTTATGTGACCTCCAGGTTTCCCTCGAACTGTCACCCAAGCGGACTCTCTGGATCAAGTCTACAATGTGAACACGGTCATCAATCTCAATGTACCTTTCGACACCATTAAACAGAGACTGTCCTCTCGTTGGACTCACCTACCCAGCGGCAGAGTATACAACACTGACTTCAACCCGCCTAAAGTGCCAGTAAATACATCCCTTATTATGCTGATCAAACGTTTCAGATGTTTCGGAGCTGGGAAACGGTCATCAATAATTTTGCTCAACCATAAATAAGGCTGTAATGGCAGATGCTGAAATGACACATTGATGTAAAGATTAGTGAACATTTTGTGATTGTGTAATAATTACAAAAACTGAAGAAATGATGAAAACAACCTCCACCATCAATCCATCCATTTTCTACTGCTCATTCGGGGTCGGGTCACGGGGGCAGCAGCTTAAGCAGGGAAGCCCAGACTCTCGTCTCCCCAGCCACTTTATCCAGTTCATCTGGGGAAATCCCCAGGCATTCCTTGACCAGCTAAGAGACACCTGGTCTCTCCAGTGTGTCCCGGGTAATCCCTGGGGCCTCCTTCCGGTGTGACAAACACTTCATCAGGGAGGCGTCCAGGAGGTATCCTGACCAGATGCCCGAGCCACCGCAACTGGCTCCTCTCAAAGCAGAGGAGCAGCAGCTCCATACTGAGCCACTCCCGGATGATTGAGATTCTCACCCTATCTCAAAGCGAAAGATCTGACACGCTGTGGAGGAAACCCATTTTTGTCAGCTTGTATCTGGGATCTCGTTCTTTTGGTCATGACCCACAGTTTGTGACCACAGGTGAGGGTAGGAATGTTGATCAACCAGTAAATCAAAAGCTTCGCCTTTGGGCTCAGCTCCTTCTTTACCACAACAGACGGGTACAGGGTCGGCATCACTGCGGACCATCACCCCGGTCTCTCAATCCAGAGACACTGTCCTGGATCTTCATGCGATGTTGTAGAGGGGTGGACAGCCCTGCGACATCCAGAGCCTTCAGGAACGGATCTCATCCACACATGAGGCCTTTTTTCACCAAGGAGTTTTTTGACCACCTCAATGACTTCAACACCATAGATCAGGTATGTCCAAACCCACTCCTTGAGAGCCGCCTATACTGCATGTGTTTGAGCTTTCTGTCTTCCCAACACATCTGAGTCAAATGATCAGCTCATAAGCAAGCTCAGCAGAAGCCCGATAACGATTCTGCTCATTTGAATCATGTGCATTGGATAATGTAAACATCAAAAACATGCCGTATAGGCGGCCCTCGAAGACCGGGTTTGGACATGCCTGTCATAGATAGAAGAGTTCACCATCGAGTTTCCAGACTCTGCTTCCCTACAGGAAGAAGTGTCTGTGGAAGTGAGGAGATTTGCGAAGTATTTTCCCCACCGGCTCATAAAGTCCCGTGTTGAGGTTAGAAGTGCCACATGTCCACTGTACAGTGTTAATGGCACCCTGCTTCCCCCTTCTTAGTTGCATGAGGGTGGACCAGAATTTATTCAAAGCTGGACATATTCAAACTATTATCAGGGAGGTCAACATAAAAGGAGACCAAATTTCTGGTTCTTATTCCATGGCTTACTGGGATTCTACACCAGAACAAACGTGTGGTGAATGGTTAATGGTTATCTTTATCTGCGCTGGGATATTATGAACTGCTTACACTGCTTAGTTAAACTCATGTATTCAATGGTGCAAAGGTTAAGAAAAAAAAACAAAACAATCATTTTGTCTTGAGGAGATGATTGAATTGAGAGGTACTTTGCTCCGATGTATAAATCCACATAGCGCTAATGGTTGAGCCAATCAATCAAATGAGACCTCTAACCTTCAATCACATGTTGTTCAGGGTCGGGATGATGTCACGGGGGAGCTTCTAGTCCAGAGAGACGATGACACACCAGATACAGTCACGAGGAGACTAAAAGCCTACGAAACCCAGACGGAACCCGTCTTGGAATACTACAGGTACACCTCAGATCCCCCTTGTATTTTTCTACAAAATGTATACTTTAACCATACATTTTCAATCCATATATCCAATAGATTGCAGCCAGATCCTACATCAGGGTATCAAATCAAGCTTTGTAGAAGTTTTCATCAAATGATCAACTACTTTCGTGTTAGCACAAAGCTCCTTGGGTGCCACACACCTTATAAGGCAGGAAGAGAAAGTTGATGATTAACTCATTCACTGCCAGCCCAGTAAAAATTGATCTTTGATGTCCATAGCAATCAATGGTAGGGGAATGAGTTCAAATAGAATTGAATGACACAGATGTATAATTATTTTAAGCCAGTTTTCTAAAGAGCTGAAAAACTTACAAGAAGTTAAAAAAATATAGTATTATTACTATGTATTTTTCAAATATCGTATTAAAACAATGGGTGCCCTTTAATAAAAATATAAAATACATGATGAATTACCGGTAATTGACAATTCCTGTAACTACATATATTTCAGGAACCTGACAGAAAAACAAACCTACGTACACAAAGATGAAAACACAGTAGATTCCGTGATGCTTTTTATTTCTAATTTTGTTTTTGAGGTGGTGCATGTCAGTCCAGCTATTACATCACTAGGTTAGTTTGCATCCATGCATGGAAATAAATGAGTCAAATTGGGCAGATGGTTGCCTGTAATACTTACACACAGCCTCTCACTACAACCAACTCCCCTCACACACCATAATATTTGTGAGAGCAATTTTGTTCCTGCATGCACATTCCTTCTAAGTGTTTTATTTCACCAAAGGATTGCTTCAGAGCCGCATTCCTCAAGGCTGTAGCTCATTTGACCTTTTAGTAAGATTCAAAAAGGTTCATAGTCTTTAAAAACAAACAAGTTGTGTAGAGTTGTGGGCTCACTTTTAGAATACATATGTACATCATCACCCATGACAGACTCATTAAATCATTTGTCTCAGTCAAATCGTGTGGAGGAAGGGGACTTCTGCTTAAGCATGACTGAGCGACAGGGAGTGATAAAAACATGCTTGGATGACTTTGGTATGCATGAATCTTGACGTATGACCAGGCGAATAGTGAAAATCTGCATATAATTGTCACCTATTGAAATTGGGCCCTCTATGTTCTCAAATGTGGCTTGGCGTGCATGTAATTTAAGAATCTTCTGATATTAGTTGCATTAAAGTAATTCAGCTTTTCCCATTAACATGCTAATTAAAAATGTTATTTTAAATAATTAAATTGTTAGTGATTACTGTAAAGCTACATAAAAAATCATAAACATCACCATTTTTTTTTAATGTATTAAATTTAAGTTAACGGTAATTGTTTTCTTTCATTAAAAATACAAGCACATTTAAAGTATTTACTGTAATTTTTGACTTAGTATATTCTTTGATTAATCTGGTCTGTGTGTTCTTTTGAGAATTCCTCCTGCTCCTTAAGAAACCCACTGAGTTGAATTCTTGCAAAATACAGTATTTGTGCAACTGTAAAGTTCCAGTACATTACGTCCAAAGTTCTAATCTGTGAAAAGTCAATAAAAAAAAAAAAACCCGTTGTTATAAATGTTAATTGTAAGGATCTTTTGTGTTACAGGAGTAAAGGTGTGCTGGAAACCTTCTCCGGGACAGAAACTAACAAGATCTGGCCCCACGTTGAGGCTTTCCTTCACAAAAAACTCTCTGTGCTCAAACAAAGAGTTGCTTAGCAGAAGAGAAAACTACATTTACCAGCCACGATGTATTTATTAATACACAGAACAGAATCATGTTCTGGGTGGGTGAATTTTGTTCTTGTCATTCCATATCAGGGCTGCACCGAATTCTGGACTGAATTAAGAACGATCCCCGAATTCCAATTTCCTTTGTGAATTTGAAATGAAGTGGCAAACAGGAAGTAGAATCACAACATGGTGCAAAAATCAAAGTGTATTTAAAAATGAAGCTTTACTGTATACTGTATAATCCTATTAACAACATGAATTTCCTATCAATCTTATTGAAAGGACTTAGACAAGTAATTTGAGAAACTGTTAACCTTTAGATGCAACAATTTTACCCTGCAGCGTATTTTAATAAATAATTACTCCAAAAACATTGTTCCATTTTACTTTGAAATGAAGATATAATGCTATGCTTTTCAACATTAAGAAAATGCTCATACTTAAATGTGTCACTGTAATTCCATTGGGAAGAAAAATGTATCTAAAATCTCATTGTCACTAAAGTGATGACCAAATTTCTTTGAATTGCATTGAATTCTATTCCGCTTCCTGTCGGTTGGAGTCATTTCAAATGTATCAACTGAATTGAATACACTACTTGAAATTCAGAATTATGTACAGCCCTGTTCCACATTATGCCTTAGCCCTTTAGAGATACAATAGATACAGTATTTTAATGTTTTCTAAAATTATTCTGATTTAGCCAACACTCCTGGCTTATGGTACCATAGTCTAAACAAAGCTTCTTAAACTAAAATCATTTTAGGTATATTTTAGCATGGGGATGGTTTCTCATGTAGTATTATTACCCATTATTAAAAGGGAATGTGCAATAGTTTACCATTGTGATCCAGTAAACTCACTTTTTCACTCCAGTGCCTTTGAATGTAATGTAGTACCTTATGTTAAAACCTTCATGAACCCTTGATCTTTTAAATACCAGTATTAGTGAAAGAATCATTGTCATTGCCCCCCCACAATTGGACCTTGTTTGGAAAAACACAATACAGCACCATTGCCATGTGCTACGGCCAGTGTGTCCTTTTGTGAAGTGCTGCCTTGTGATGCAAATGTGCCTCGTGTAAGAATACAATGAATTAATAAAATATGAACAAAAAAATGTGTGGTGCTATGCTTAGTTAAGATGGTCCCGCAAGCTAGATGAATGGCGACAACTACAGTGTGGCCCAACATACATGTTTTTGTTGTTTTTCATATTTATAAATTCAAAAGTGTGCATCAAACTGGTCGCCTTTCGTATTACCCTGCATCTAAGAAATAGCTCCCAGTTTCAAGACGTAAACATGACTATGAAGGATGATCCTATGTCCTGCAACTGATGAAGAACCACATCAGGATGTAAACCGCCTTCTCCTCAGCTGGAATAGGCTTTAATGTGGATGAGTGCAATTTAAAAAATGGTTGCATGGATATGACAACCCTTTACCATTAAAAAAATCCAAACTACAGATTTAGTTTCATTTAATAATAATTTAATGCACCATCTGGTCTCTTTAATTCCATTTTGCAGCAGAAAAAACTTTATTCTCTTGAATTTATTATATCTAACATATAGCTGGAAGCCTGAGCAAACTGGCACAGTGACCAAAATCAGTCTTTCAAAAGTGGTGAGAAAAAAACAAACAAACCTTCATACAGTTTAAATGAATACTTATCACAAGCCTGCTTGTAAAAACAAAATTGAGAATTCGGCAAGAGGAGAACTTATTAATTGAAACATATAAAGCGTGGTCACAAAAGAAAGTCAAATATAAAGTGCAGTACAATGCAAAGATCTTTCTGTACACAAACATACACTCTTGGAAAAGACCTAATCTCTTTACATCTCTGCACCTTTTCCACAATCATGACAAAAGTCAACTGGAGATGACGTAGAAATAAAAACATCCAACTAAACAAAACCTTATATTGCTAAAATCAAAGCGGCATGCATTAGTGTCAACCTTGGCTTGGCGATGCTACACTGGCTTTTGGATTGTCTACTTGTGATTCCCAACCAGAAATGATCCACTTTCAGTTATTTAGCTATTTATGACATTTATTAACAGGCAAAATAATTAATGCTCTTTCATTATGAGGCACAAGGTACATTGAAGCTGTATATCCATCTGTTGCCATTCATGCAATAGAATAAAAGTTGTGTCCAATTAAACAGACCCACATTTCACACTAAGTACATTTGTGAGTAAATTGAGACAAGACCATCTTTGTCAGTTGATACATACAGTACTTTTTGTGAAATTTCTGTCTGGCGTCGTGAGATTTAAATAATGGAAAATATGTGCATTGGCCTTAGAACGGTTGGGAAACACTGGTCCAATCCACAACATGGGACTTGAACATGGACATCTCTCATGTGGTGTTAGCATCTGCACTATCTACACATTTCGCTGCGCATCACAATGGGACATATGTGTTCTGTTTGTGTTCAGCAGGTACATTCATTGGCATGTATTGGTATATTCCATAACCAATTTAAATTTGGAGAAGAATCATGAAGAATAATCTTTGCTCAACTCAATTTGACTCTCGAGAACAATCGCATGGAGCATACGAGGACCAGTTGAGCACACTTGTACCTCGTAAAAAAACAAACAAACAAACAAAATAAAAGCAGTAACAGGCATTAGGCGGTGATTGATCGACATGCACTTGAGTAAAACGACTCTATAGCCAGGCAACCGCCCACCCCTCAAAGAATATAATGCAGGCGTCTCCAAACTCGGTCCATGAGGGTCACTGTCCTGCATATTTTCCAGGTTTCTTTCCCTGACACACCTGATTCAAATGATCAGGTCATCAGCAAGCTCAGCGGAAGCCTGATGATGATCCTGCGGCCCTCGCAGACTGAGTTTGGAGACCCCTGATAATGGTTTAAACATTATAAATACAAAACTCACAAATGCCTTTCTAAAGGTCTTAGGCCACCTGTTTTGTTTTTGGAAAAAAAAAAAGAAAAAAAGAATCCAGACATTAAAAAGGCTGCAGATACCACACACAGCTTCCACAGTAAGAAGAAGCGGAAGTACATTTTGCAACACTTCTCAAACTTAATTTGCATTCAGAAGTGGCAACGTATTTGTTTTCAAGCTATTCTCTTTGAATTAGTTAATATTGCATAAAAAGATGCAGTGGACTTTGTACCATTAATATTAAGTTGAAAAAAAAAAGATCATATTTTGACATACAAGGTTTCCACCAGAGAGCAATCATATAGTACACAATAGTATATATTTTCGGTGTGTTTGAATCAGGGTTATATGCTGCCGATTCCAATACTGATCATCCATGATTGCGATCATCCAAGTCCAATCACATAGATTAGCTACACATTCTTCAAATTTAGAGTTGCTCAATTTTTCTAAAAATGTATTCATCAATTTCTTTAAAAAAAAAAAAAGGATAACTCACAAAGAAAAAAAGAAACCAAATTCCTATTCCTTTAGAACACACGCAAAAAAATAATCATGTCAATTTCACAGTGCAGAAAATGCACAAATTTATACTATGTGTTACTTTACCCTTTAGGTCAGTAGTAGCCTGCGCAGTGTTAATGATAGAGAATGAGTGCACTACACTGCAAACAGGACAGCCTCTAGTTGGCTACTGGCTGGCAAAGTATGAGCTGCAGACAATCAATTTTTGTGATTGGCAATGGAAGGCATTGATTGACATATGCTAATCACATACTATTCCATGGAAATTTACCAGAGGCCAATTGTTCGGAGCACAACTGTCCAAATAAATAATACTTTCAAAACAGGTAAGTTTTTTGATCAATCCCATTTAGAACGTAAACACAATGGCAGCTCTAACATGATGTATTCAATGCTGATTGAATTTGATGGATTTGTTTTACCTTAGCAGTGCCTTTTGGAAGAGACTGCCATTTCTCAACAGGACTGAAATTGCTTTAAGTGGATCCTGGTCGCCACTGTCACACAACACTCACCTTGTTTCTGTGACGACAAATGATGGCATAGAGGTCGCGGGAGACCTGAATAATGGCTAATCGTGCTGGTCTTTATTCCTGGTGTGCTCAGGTGTCATTAAGAAGGGCTTAAAATGTCAAGGTGCTCCTAAATGGGGAGAAGGTGAAGAGGGACGAAAGGCAGCCACAATTCCTAAGTCTCCATCATGCGTATATCGTCACTTTCCGTGGCATCGTCCTTTGTCCATCTCCCAGTGTTTATCAATGGTCCAGTTTCTATACAGCGCTTTGGGGGGTACTCCGCCATTTGCTGGAGGGTAGAACACAGAGGCTTTAGTGACATCAGTGACCCTTGGTGGTTTGAAATCCACCAGAGATGGTAAATGCAGGTCGAAAAAGTAAAAACCCTGCCACAATGTTTTTGGTCGTAGGTGCTTCTACTCAACCTGCAAATCAAATGAGCTGAGACGAGGTATCTGTGGCTGAAGCCAAATTCTGGCAGGGTTTTTACTTTCCAGACCTGATTTTCTCATCTCTGAAAGCCACACCCGAAACAATTAAAATGAAGAACAAAATCATAACAGTAAAAGAATATGGTGGAAATGATGAAAAGTTGAAAAATGCCAACACATTTTTTTTTAATAAGAATTGTCAGAATTATATTGTAACACTCAGAAAACAAACTATCATGAGAATATAATTTGATCGGAAAAGACACATAATGAGAAAAAAATAGGTCATGACAATTATGAATCAAGAATTTAAAGAATGAAGTTGCACTTGTGAAAATATATATGACATAGATTAATGAGAATAAAAACAAATGTTAATTTTAATTAATTAACTAATTAATTTATTTAATTAACGATAGCAAGCCATTGTACTACCCGTGCAAAAGTAAATACACATTGACCTTATCCAAGATTTTTAATTTATTTTTGGTTCCAGAGTTGAGGAGGAGAGACTTTGCATCGAGTCGGCCAAGTAAACAGGAACATTTTGTTAATTAGCAACAACATTTTGATATAGATGATACTTAAGTGGCAAAAATGTGTGTTTGGGAGCACATAGCCAGACAATCAACATCAGTAGTATTGTCAATAGTAAATAATTCACCCAGAGGTGGAACTGTTGTTATGAATACTGGTTTCCAACAGGACGGTTTTGATGGGGAGAACGGCTATTACTGAGTGCGGTCACTTGACATTGTTTTGCATTTTAATGTCAGTTAAAACACCTGTTTTGGTGCCTTCACTGACTCAGATGGAGGAGGCTTGAGCTACCCGCGACCCTCGTGAGGATAAATGACTAAGATAACGCGCCAAAAGTAATTTGACTTTACAAGTCCTGATGTTGCAACAAGAAGTTGTAATTTTAGAGAATTAGGAAAAACGTCAACACACAAAGTCCCAATGAATAATATTAAAAAATATAAAAGTTGTCAAAATGACAAAAACAATGGAAATAATACTTGTAATTTATCAGAATATTCAGTGTGGAAAACAAAGCTGTTATTACATAATTATTTTATATGATAACATTGAGTATTGAAGTGATCATTTTAAAAGAATTTTACATTTAATTTCACAAGAAATGTAAAGCTGAAAAAAAACTGTTCCCTTATAAATGGAAGTTTAAATTTGTGTTGACAAGCGAGTACAAATGTTTAACTAAATAATTGCACATTCCATAACTAATCACGATTAATTGGATTCTTCAAAAATAATTTCCTATGACGCTTGTAACAAATACTTCAGTAAAGTCTTGTAACTTAAAATCATCATAAAAATATTTAATATTTAATTTCTAACACTTGAAATAACAACTTTTCTTAATCGTTCAAAATGATTCTTTTCATGTAAATGTATCTGTTGAAAAAAAAAACAAAGTACCATATCTGACTGCAAAGTGTGCATTTTTTTTTCCATTTTTCCAATGAACTTTTGAGCAACTATTAAAAGAAAAATGACAAACATCTGCCTTTGTGCCAGTGACTCTCCACTCTGTTTGGTTGCAAAGTTTGCAGAACTCAGTTGCTGATTTTTTAACACAATAAATTTGAATTAATCGCCAAAGTTAATGCTTTAAATTTGACCCATCTAGTATAAATATTTAAAAAGTTGCCATTTTATAATAAAATGCCATTTTACAAAAAGCGTAACTATATTACTGCATATATAAAACTAGAGCTATAGTGTTAAAGCAAAAATGACACAATTAAGAAAATAAAAATGTGACAGTGAAAAATACAGGTTTATGAGAATAAATTAATAATTTTGAAAAGAAAAACAAAAATCATAATTTTAACCAAAACCACCATCGTGCATGCACTCGCAAACAATATGCATGAAGGACCCCTTTTTTATTGACTAGTTCAACCATTAAAGAAAATTGCTTGGAACAAATATTTGCTGTACACTATTTATATACTAGTATACAGAGTTCCTGTAAAATTACAAATAGAAAATGAAGAAACCTCTATTCTCATAATATTCCAAATGTATTATCATAAAAGTATTACTTTATTCTTTGAGTTCTTTAATTGGTCCCAATACACGTTCCTGTGTTAGCACCATGCAGATAAATATCTAGACTAGAGAGGCAAGGAAGAGAGGGGGAAGACCGTGGGTGGATTAAGCAGCAGTTGCCTTGTTAGAGGATTATTACCAATGTTTATGTAACTGCCCTCTGCCTCTTTAAAGCGCATTTGCTAACCACTGGTATTTCGCCAGGCACTCCTCTGATGCTGAGATGTGAAAACAGAGAATGACACTAGGGCAAACAGGCAGGGCCAGGAGATTCCAGCTTCACTTCCAACAGGCTGGGTTGCATTCCTCTGCGCCAAGTTTCCTTCCAAAGCTCTCCAGCAACCAGGGGCCAAAAAAAGGGAGAGGAAGCTTTGTACACATGCTTTTGCAACAAAGCATCCGGGGCGGGAGTTTAGCAGACCAGAGAAAAGCGATTTGCGATTGCATATACTGAACAAGTTTAATATTTGGTGTCACCCATACACTTTTCCTGGGTAAATCAGAGAAAGAGGGAAATGTACTTTTACACAGCCCACACCGCACATATACTGTAAACAGTTCTTTATATACTCCAGTGTGTAATTGTAAGCCTATAGAGAATTAATATGCCTTCAGACGTTACCAATAAGACAAAATGATGATATTATAGTATTTTTTTTTTCAAATTTACTGTACTTGCACAACTGAACGACAACTGCTTTTGTAAATGATACAATGGCGCCACTCTACGTTCAAACCTGGGTACAGCAACTACACGCGTATTTATGTGTACGGGTTTCCCGAAACGTTTTAGCAATTTGGCGTGGGTGAAACCTTTGAAAAATTTGTATTACGATGAAATCATGTGCATAAAGTGATAATAAAGAATATCACAACAACAACAAAAATCAACAAGGCCTATGCTATATCAAGGCTTTTGCTATGTACAGTATACCAGCTTGATGACAAATTGAAAAAAATGAGCAAAGTCTGGCCCAAGGACCTAATGAAGCCCATGGTCAAATATTATATCACCCGCAGACTCTATCATAAAATAATAATGTCTGGGCTGTCACCCTGTTGAACAGTGTCAAAAATGCATGCAAAATTAATCTTACATTCAAAATAAGATGGCAGCAAGCTCATCTCATGTCATTTAATTGCAGTGAGGTGGAAGTGCTATTCACTACTTCATCGAGCCGAGCAGCCAGTTTGGAAAACCCTCCTTGCAAATTATTTGGAGTGGTATTTTATTAAGAAACACACCCCACACTCCACAGAAAAAAGTACTCACTTGTGTTAAAGAGCTCTGAGATTCTTTGGCGTCCAGTCTGTAGTTTGTGCCGTTGCTTGACTGTTGCGTTGTGCTGTTGGAAGTGATGTTTTTACTCCTGATCACGTGTTCTCTCACTCGGTATTTGAAGGCCTCAAGCTCGGTATGGAAGACTTCCAAATAGACGTCTTGTCCTTCCTGCACCGCAACAGAAGGAACCGAAATTTGAATGAAGTGATGTTGCCAGAAACTAGCAGAGTAAATCAAGCCAAACTAGTGTGCTGTATAAAGGAGCAACAAAATAACTTGAAACATAAGCAAAGGTGTCAACAAGCAAGATGGGGAGACAATTTGAAATATATTTTATAGGTTACTTATACTCTAAACTTTTTATGTTGTTTAGAGTTGTCTAAAAGGTCTGTATTTGACATATACTGTAAGATTACCTTTTTAGATAAAATGGATTTCGACATTTAATAGAAGTTATATAGGTTAGGTATAAAAAAAGAGCATTAGGACTGGGACAAAAAGTTGACCAAGTTAAGTAAGTTGTTTTAATAGGTTAAATGAAAATATCCGCATTGAAAATTCACTCCGTAATGTACATAAAATATTATCTCAGTGAGAACTAATAGGTAAGTGGGGTGTGTTGACCTTAAAATCGCGAGTACACTAATGCTAATTGCAATTTATTATTATATATTATTACAAATTTAGCACAGGCAAATTTTGTTGGTGTCTAATATAGATGGAACGAGTTCATAAGATTAGAATGCCACAAGATTTCTCGACCCTGCACAACAAAATATCATTTTTCTTTTGGGTGTTCTTTTTTTTTCTTTTCCTAATGGCGTATGCAGCAGAATTGACTGTGTCTTACTGTAAGACTGTAAGATTAAACACCACCAATTGTGGTAAGAATTAAAAGGAAATGTTACTATACCGAATAATGTACCATATGGTCATGAATGCTTGTATTTTGACACAAAGGCTTTTATTTTGAAGTTGTTACCGGAAAGCATGTCACAACAACGGCTAATTTTAAACATGTTGAGGAAGGAGAGCCTTGCTTCACGACTCGATACAAACACAATTTTGACTAGTAACCATATTCAATTGCTATTTGAAGATACGAAAGAATTACATAATTACGCCGGCATTTTATTGTACGGTGTCTCTTGCCAGCATTCAGCAAAACCTCAAGCATAAATTAGCCGCTAGCTAGCAATACTCGACTGCTTTTAAATGGCTGGTGAGAGAGCAGCTGGATGACAGCACGCTTTGATGCTGACAGCCTGACAGGTCCCGTTCATATCCATGAACAAACATTTGACAAAAAACAACAACCAAAAAAAAAAAAACTAGGCTAACTCAAATGTGTGTTCTGTGGTTCTCCGAAGACAGAGATGCAAATGAAATTATTTACCTAAATTATATACTTAAAAGAACTTCATCAAGAGTGAATGGGATGACTGACAAACATAAACCAAAATAAGTCCTTCATTTCCCTGATTTTGTATTCAAGGAAAATGTTCATTTAAAAAAAAAATGTGGTGAGTCATGTGTGGGTGCCTTACTTTGGCTTTTTGGAAGAACTGCCTGAAGCAGCCTCTGGGGTCCTGCTGTGAGTTTGATGCCATCTCCAGGATGAACTGCATGGCGACAGCTTGGTGAGCGACTTGCTCCATTAGTGCTTCCTTCTGCAGAAAGCAAAAAAAAAAAAGGGGTCAATGATAATTCGCTGCTTCTTCCACAAAATGGTAGGGGAGTGTGTCATCATCCCAATAGTGGACTGAGAACAAAACGAAACTGGAGACCCTCCAAAGTCATACACAACAAATGCTGTCTTTTTGTTGCCTGTGGAAAAATGCCTTACATCACAAGAGATATCAGAAAATCTCATGACTGCAACTCTTATTTGCATCTGAACTCCAAATGAACCCATTTGCGTGTATTTAAAGCTTAACTATCAACTATTAACTTGTACCAATGACAATGAAGAAAAGTTTAATGATAATCAAAGAACAAGAACTGGAACATTTATGGCATAGGACTGCATGTGCTTGTTAAATATGTGTAAGAAAAGTAATTATATATAATTAACTAAAAATCAATTCAACTTTATTTTTATATAAAAATACTAAACTGAAATAGACATCACAGACATGACAATTAAAGCGTAGGGGGAATTCATATTTGTACATTTGTCAGAGCTGAGCCTGGAGCTGAACTGCTCATTGTGGTATTCTGCTTTCTAGTGCTCATGACAAACAGTTCAAAATACCAATTTAAGACACATATCCATCTCATCATTCAAATATTACCCCTTCTTGCTGCAGCGTGATGCACCACAAATATAAATAGTTGGCTGTCTCGTCGCAGATAAGTTGAGGCTTCTCAGCCAGGAATCGCTGACTGTCATCCCACCGTCTCAACATACCTGGAAAAAAAAATGATATATATATATATATATGGATGGATGGATGGATGGATGGATGGATGGATGCGCTGACTTCACAATTTGGAACAATTTGATAACATCATTGTCCCGCATTTTGTCCACTTAATGACTGTCTTTAATATGATCCATCGCATATTTAATGCCTTGCAAAGTCTTTTGTATGAATGTTTTTTTCCCCTTACAAAAAAAAATTCTGATCTGATGCAGTGAGAATTTCCTAAAACTGAGATTATTTAAAAAATGGCACCCAAAAAAAGGTTTACTTAGAACCGCAGAGGTTTTATTGAGGTTTACTTAAAGCCATAAATACCAGCAGCTGACACAACCCTTGTTATAAAATATGCAATCACATTATATTAGTTCTTTCAGTGACAAGCGTTATCGGAAACCGCTAGAGGGCCAGTATATTTCACATATTCACTCATCTTTCAAGGTCAATAGAATATTGTGTGCTATGTCTATGTATATGGGTGGTATCATATGAAAGATTAATTTCCATTCCTTACTTTGAATTGCATGTAGTTAATATCTGTGTTGAAACATGGTCATCCAATGGTCACAGTTATCGCTACAGTGCTCAGTTGACTTATATTAGTAAAGCATTAGTCAAGCTACCTTCTATAAAAAACGTATTGGATGAGAATTTTATTATTCATTATTGTAATTACTATTTTAAAAGACGAGAATTCTCGTCCATGGCACTGAAAGAGTTAATTGTTTACTTTTTCTTGACATCTCTAAAGAAAGATTTTTTCATCTGTGTTGAAAGGATTATAGGCTTTCTAATTAACTGACCTGGCAACAATATTGCAACATTAACATTAAAATTAAGTTGAGAATGTTCTTCATTTTCATTTCAGATTCCAAAAGTCACTTACCAAAGTGCCTGAGGTCTTGCTCAAACTCATGGACCGATGTGTTGCATTGTTCTGCTTCTACTGGTACATTTTGGACATTGATGATACTCTGGTGGGGACAGAAGACGTTGATGTTGTTGAAATGTAACCAAGATAACATTGAAAATAAACCAGATGACGTTCGTTCTTCACACTCACTTTATCAAAAACATCCCAACTTCCGTCAGCACCCAGCACAGGTCCTCGACTGGGCTCCTGACCACCAAGCATGTGCTCCTTGCGTAGCCACTCCTCCTCAGTGTGTGTGAGCTCCGTGGGACTAGCTCGAGTCCAAGCATGTTCCTGCTCCAGGGACTCTGAGCCGTGAAACCTCAAAGCACATAGGCGCTCTTGGGCTTCAGCCAACATCCAACTGGACACCATGGAGGTCGTCGAACAATCCTGCTTCTGGTTCTGGCACAAGGACACCTCGGCACAACTACAGAGCTCTACTGATGATGTCTGATAAAAGCAAAAGAACACAGTTATTGACTGGTTGAGTGACACAGTTTTCTAATTATGCACTTCTTTGCTGACACAACAGCTGACAGTCTGATTCAGGGGTTTCAAAGGTCATCTCATCGAGGGCCACATGAAGATTGTTTTTTTTAGTACTGTAACTTATAATGGTAAAAGACGGTGCAATATGCTCTGGTAAAGTGTGTGATGCATTTGGATAAAATACCGGGCCGATTGCAGGGAGTTTATCACAATAGATGTTCTCACCATTAAAATGGATCAGTGTATGATTACAAATGTTTTTGTAACATAAACAGGCACTATGTCTTCAACAATGTTCTATGTGACCAACTCCATGATACTTACCTTACTTAATATAAAATAATGTGAAGCCATTTTATTAAAGCATCTAGTTCATAACAAGACTTTTGTCCGTGCTTCGGTTTCCAGAGACATACAACAGGGAGCTGTTTGTTGCTCATCCCAAACAGTGCATGTGAGCAGGCTACTTAAGATTGACGTGAAGAACCAGATTTCACCGCTGCCCTTCAGTTAGACACCTGTGCTCTGCCGCGTTACAAAAATATTCTAGGCCATAAAAGCTTTAGGGCTTTAATGACCACTCCCATCCGCCCTTTATTTGGAAGGAGAAGACTAAAAATACTCAAATCTTTTTCAACAGCCTGATGTTAGTGTCGGGAAATGTGCGGGGGGTTATGAGAGACTTAAAGGGGACTGCAAGTAGAAAATGGACCATCTAAGTCACGTACTACACAAGAAAACTCCAAGATACACTCCACAGACGGATATGAAATATATACTTAGATGTAGTTATGCTAAGATAATAATTCCACAATATTGCGAGGGTTAAAAAATCCAAAACACAACCATGTGGCTAACTGTCATGCCACCCACTTTTGACTTTGTGGTGATGTCAGTTATCGGGCTTATCAAACTTTTAGCTTCTTTATATTAAAATCGGTATGGGTGGTGGTTGGGCTGCTTGCTGGAGCAACCTACCTGCTGGTGGGGGCAGCATGTGTCCGTTTCGGGAGACTCGGTGTCGGACAACGCATCGTTGTTGCTCCGCCACTCCATCGCTGCTAAACTTAGCCGCTAGCCAGCTTAGCTAGCCGTATGAGAGAATTATCCAAAACAGTGTGACGCAGTAAAATTAATACCTATCAAGTATGTGGGGGGTTTGATCTGATCAGCAACGTTCCGCAATATATACCACCCCTCACGATGTATGTGTCAGTGAAAATGCGATAAAAAAAACTGTTGCAGTAAACAAAACGTCAGAACAACAACATAAACTAACTGGCGCTGCTGCTGCAACTAAACAGGCTCATGAACGATGACGCAACAATCACGTGGTGCAATAGACACTCCTGTGAGTTTTAATTTTTGTGTATGCTAATAGTTTTGTAATCTTTCAAGGAATATAAAAAATAATTTTAAACTTAAATAAAATACATAGTTCAAAACAAATACATAATGTGGTTTATTCACGCAAACAGTTATCAACAAAATAAAAATAATTAATTAGGAAAATACTTTATATGCAATTCAATTACAGTATCCTGTATCTGTATCCAGTATCTGTAATAATAAATAATAAATTCATGCTTGTGTTGAAATAAATTGAGAGCCAAATGTAGCCTGGATATTTTTTTTTCAAACTTGTCGCACGCCTTACATTGGTTATACCAATTCAAAAAAACAAACAAAATAAATGGAAATAGTAAAAATACCAAATAAACCAGGGGTACCTACCGCGCAAGTGTTCTCCTGTCCCGCCCCTTAATGACTAAACTGAATAAAACAGTTAAAATAAAAATTAAACTGGTATTATTTGTTTCATTGCTGTCTCTTGTTATTTTAAGAGATTTGTTTCAATGAACGGAATAATTAAATTAATAAATATTATTCAAGCAACTTGTATCCCACATGTTCCCATAACCTTTTTAGCTTGGTAGAAGAACAGCATCATTAAATCACATAATACGCTGTACTTTACATCATCAAATAGTTTTCCAAAAGAATGGGTTACAGTAAAAGTATGTTCACTCCTCTATTTTTAAGAAATTTATAACAACGGATAAACAAATTTATCCTTGATTGAACGACTCACTGTCTCTCATGCAACTGCATATATATATATATATATATATATATATATATATATATATATATATATATATATATATATATATATATATATATATATATATATATATATATATATATATATATATATATATGTATATGTATATGTTTTTTTTTTTTTTTTTTTTTTTTACTTATTTAACATAAGTTTGTCCTTTTTGTTTTTAAACTATCACTCGTCTTAATCTGTTATCCAGAGCCTTGGCTCTTCTTAGTGCGATGGTACTACAAACAACAAATAATCATGCAATGAAAATTGTACCATTGATACGTAAGATGAGCTAATTGAGCCTTTATTGCTTAATATAGCACGATATCAGAGAAGTGAAGGTTTATTTATTTATTTATTTATTCGTTCATTTATTTTACTAATTCTGAAGTCCAACCATCCTCCATTTCTGGAATGATCCTTAAATCCGTTAAAATTTGGTAGAGTCTGTGATTAAAAAAAATAATAATAATAATTAATAATAATTTAAAAAATAAATAAAATTATATATATATATATATATATATATATATATATATATATATATATATATATATATATATATATATATATATATATATATATATATATATTTATATATATATATTTTTTTTTTTTTTTTTTAATCACACGACTGACGCAATGTTGACCGATGACGTTCAAGTGGAGTTTAATTTGTTTGAGTTTGTTGTTCTTTCCTGTGTTACAAAGGAAGCACCATGTGATCTTTCTTTTCCCCGACGCCATCATCCAACAAAGATGAAGGAAATTTAGCATAAAGGTAAAGAGGTTTTTTTCTATCCTATGAGTCTTCACATTTTACTCATTCTTTCAATTGGGCATACTCATTTACAGTAGGTGGCGATAAACGCCTGAGCGTTGCTTGCAATTCCTCAATACTTGAGAAACGAAAAAGAAAGTGGTTTCAAAACCAGGAAGTAAAGGATACCATTGTGCGCCCCAATTTTAGATTGCAGGTAAAATATACCGTAAATATTGCATTTCTTCCACATTTCACGAATTCATCTAATACTTTCCACATATTTGTCATAAATGAAGTATTTTTTTGAAGATGACAGAAAATTTTGAGATGAAGAATCGCCTTAAACTCAAAATGAGGGTTAAATTTTTGGATACATGTTTTCAGAAACCAAAGGTGGATATAGTTCGAAGTAGCAGCGAGAAAAATGAACGTGTGGTGAGCTTTACTCTCATTATACGTACGACAAAACGAATTAGTTTTGTTTGTAATCAATGAATGAACTCAAGAGTGAGTTTCATCCTGAATTGGCACCCGAGATTTGTGCTTGCTAAAATTTGGTACGAAAGACATAAGACCGTGTAGTTATTTGTCGGTTTTACAATGCTAATGGTTTAGCTCACACGAATTTAAATGTGCGTTATGACTGTCCTCGGAGTCAATTTTTTAGCACGATGATTATTTTTTTCGGTAACATTTTCCGGGTAACAAGTTCCATCGTGTAATTGGGTTCCGTAGCTATAACAGTAGGTGGTGGTAGAGGATAGGTTAAAATTCTTGAGAACCTAGTTTGGAAATCTCTTGTTTAGTGGTTTGACCAGTAGATGTATTCCTCGTATTGTGTAAAGGGTGACTTTATACGATACAATCAAACCAGTAACTACTGACCCATTATAAGCATAATAAACACGTACTGATACTGTATGTACACAATGTACATGAAACACAAGTTCGTATGGAACTCAAGTCATTGATGGAAGTAAAAGGCAGAAAACAAGCAGTGATGGCAAGATGTACATTTTTTAAAGTATACGACTGCAACATTTTTTTAAACACCTTCAAGTTCAAATAGTCTCATACACATTGAGAAATCAAAGGTGATTCTTGAAAATGCACAGCTGTGAAATGAAGGTAATTCCAGCCCATTAAGCATCACTCACAGCTTGCCTACTGTGAAGAATCTAAATTATAACACGTTATGGTCGGAAGTACATTTTTTACTTACCAAATATTTCGATTGATAAGTCTTCATAGTGTCAATGCTTTAAGTATGATTTTACAATTGAGTAAATATTGAAAAAAAGCACTGAATTAGAGGATGTTTTCCAGCTCCCCTTATAAAAAAGTCCGCACTGTTGCCGAGCAGGCTAGTTTAGTGCAGAGTATTGACATTTGCCGAGCGGCTGCGAATGAACCGAGGCTGAGAAAGTAGTGCAAAAATTATTTTCTGACAGTATATCGCCAGTGATTGCAATACAAATAGTTAAACTCTTATATAAACTATTGAATACAAAATATATTCATCAAAATCAGTTAAATTATTGCAATAGTGTTTTTATATGTCGCATCAACATTTCAGGATTAATATATAATGAATAAAAATTAGACGTTCAGTATGATTGATCAGTACATACACTAGTAGCTGTTGACACTTTACAGTAGAACAATATGAGTAACAGTCAAAAGTTTGGAAACACCCTCTAATTCTGTGCTTTTTTTTCCTCCCCTGATGTTTACTTATTGACTTTTTGTGGGCGAGAGAGTAATGTAGACGTGATTTTATTTATGGATTTTTTAAAATATTTTTGGTCCCAGCGATTTTGGTAAGCGACTGGTAAGATGATAGCTCTTTAGCCCTTTCACTCCTGATATATATATATATATATATATATATATATATATATATATATATATATATATATATATATATATATATATATATATATATATATATATATATATATATATATACGTGCCAGAGTTGTGAAAATGATCACAAAACGTCTACAATACATAATCAAGGTATCCTATTGTAACACATACTGTATATAGCACATATTATCACTATATTTCCACAGTACTAGACGGTTAATTGACGAGAAATTGTACAACGCAACCTACATTGTTGACAGTCTGCCCAACACTGGCTTATTGTGTATGGAAAAGTTGCTAATCGGCACTAGAATCTGTAGATACTGTAGATGTGTAATGAACCATTGGAATGCCATTTCATGTTATACCCATGATTCCTATACCGACTGCGATTTTTTTGAAACGCTGTGGGACGCATTGTCCCAATGAGAGTGAAAGGGTTAAAAAAATAATCATAACGCACCTGAGATGATGCAACCTCAAACTCCAAACTGTCAAACTCCAGTTTTTGAGGACCGTTATCCTGCATGTTTTCAATATTTCTCTCTTCAACACATCTGATTCAAACAATTAGCGCATCAGAAAGCTCTGCTTGAGCTTAAAACTAATATAAATTATTATAATTAATATACATAATTTTTTATTGAAACGTTTTCTGATCATTTGAATTGGGTGTGTTTGAGTGAGAAACATTGAAAACATGCAGGATACCCCTCTCAACAACAGAATGTTTAACACCTATGCTGAACTAACAATTGGAGTAGTTGCTTTTGAGCACTTTCGTTTACTCAATTACTGCCAGCACAATTAAAATGAATCCTTGACATCAATGGCCATCAATGGTGGTGAATGAGTAAACACATTTTGTATTTATTTGTTGGTCTGAGCACCCTCCTTCCAGAAATATGAGCACTTTTCAAATAAACATTGCTGTCCAATGAGTGTTTTCTTTTATTTTCTTCCCAGATTGACTTTCACTCACCACCTGAACCATTGACTGATTGAATGAACCATTCAAATTCACATTCAAAGGGTTTGTATTACATTTCATCACAGTGCAAAGGTCCTATCTTACAGTGCTGTGAAAATGTATTCGGTTTCATTTAATTATACTAATATTAATATCACACTGAGACAACCGGATGTGCAGTTAGTAAATGAGGATTTTATTTACCGAGGGGGTTACAAGAACCTATCGGACCCTATGTGAAAAAATGATTGCGCTCTGAACCTAATAGCTAGTTGTACCACATTTGGCAGTAATAACTGAAATCGAATGTTCATGATAATTGGTGATGAGTCTTTCACACTAGTGTGGAGGAATTTTGGACTCGTTTTCTTTGCAGAACTATTTCAACTCTGCCACATATTGGAGGTTTTTCTAACGTCAACTGCCAGCTTAAGGTCATGCCACAGCTTCTCAATTGAATTTTTAAGCTGGACTTTGAGCTGGCCTCAAACTTTAATTTTGTTCATTTTAATTGGACTTGCTGGTGTGTTGCTGCATGGTCCAAGAGCGCTTGAGTTTGAGGGCTTATAATACAGCTCGAATATAAAATGCACATAAAATATGAACCCTCCCTTAATGCCAAATTAATGGGAGCCCTGCGCTAGTTTTTCTGCACCAAGCTGGGTCCATCTAGGAATGATGGGAGACAATGACACCAGAAGTGTTTTGCTTCTATCCAGTCAACTTTGTTGTTTTGTTTTGTTGTGGTCACTACAGAAAACCCAGATTCAGACAGATATAGTGTTGGAAATGGCAACAGGGTTTGGAGTGCTGTGGTGGCAGTCTCAGGGTATTCAGCCAGGATTTCAAATCAGAACACCAGCAGAGTTGTTGTCTCCTAGATACTTTTAAGGCCACTGTCATTTGCGATCTCCAGCAGTCGATCATCTTCTTGCATAGACATGATATATATTTACCTGGCTTGTTAACAAATATGCCAATTTGCTGGTCCTTTTTGGCTGGAAACTCCTTACCACTATAAATCATTATTTCAAGTAGGACTCCTGGGTATGCTTATTGAAATTTTATTTATTTTTTTTTTTCTTATTTGTAGGGTCTTCTCCAATCTCTTCGCTGGGCCTTTTCCCCTGTCAATCAAAAAAAATCCAAACAAATCCAAGAGAATCTTGTCAATTTTCAAAATATAAGGTTTTTCCAAAATAAACTATCTTTCAGATTCAGATAATACATATAACAGAAATAGTTAATTATTTCGGGTGCCAATTGTGAGAAATGTCTTTATTTTAAAAACAAAAATGTTGCTTTTTGTTTAAACTAAATTCATTAGGCACGCTGTTAAAGTATGTATGTGAAAGTGTCACTAAACATTGTAGATCCTGAATTGCTTCTGTATGTTAATTACTTATCCATAGGCTCAAAAATCATCCTCTTAAGGCTCAAAAGCAGCAGGCTAATTCATATGCAAACATTGCTTTATAAAGCTTCAGATTCAACAAGTGCTCTTAATCTTCTGCTCGATGCTTTATAATGCCACCTGTTGAAAGGTTTATCCAGCACATCCAACAAATACAAAAGTGCTTGTTAAGGAATGTCATGGCATTTTTCCAGTGGGGCTCAACCACTCGCGAAAGCTCTCTGCCAAGTCACACTGAAGTTTTTTCTGGTGGCTAAAGTGACACCAAATGCCCCTTTTACACACTTGATCTTTGCGTTGTTTTTATTTTGGCAGCTCCCTGGCAACAGGCAGGCAGAGCAGCTCGTGCCTTGAATTTCATAGAGAAGGAAGTGTGACATTAATTATTTGTGAGTCATTTTGGTCAAAACCATCGGAACTATGTACATATTGAGGGTTTCCCTTTTTTTGGGTTGATCTAGATGAGAATAACACACGACACTAACCCACGGCTCACAGGCCATGCATTGCCTATGAGCGCATTTTTGTAATCAGAAAAATCAAAGCACAGAGGAACTTTTATAAAAAAAAAAACATAAAACATTTCACTTGCAAATCCTCATTATATAAATTGATGTTCTTAATATTATTTGATATCTTTAGGAAGACTTTGTAAGTTTTATGCCCTGAAAAATGTTTCTCATCCCTGCTCTAGCAGTATATAAAACACATTAGTGTACATCGGTTACGATGGTCCCTTGTATTTGTTGTATTTGTATGTATACCAATCAAAACCAACCCAACCAAGACCCCAGAATGGACCAAAATGCCTTTATGCCTCTCGATACCATCCTAATGGATATTGTTCATTCAGCATGTTTAAATGTATGTACTTTTTAAATGGCCAGCTGGTTACAAATTTCTTAGAAATATAAGGGTATCTCTAATGTGCACTCTCCTAGGTTTAGCTAAAATATATATGATTTTCACAGCCATTACAAATCTCACATTCATACAGTGACCAAAATGGATGAGAATGAATGGGAGGGAGAGGTCTTCTAAGGGTCTATGTTCTCAGGCTGTGCATCAGGGAGGTTTTTTTTTTTTTTTTTTTTGCACCATGACTAGTGCATAGTCCTTTCCTGGGGAAATCCGAGACAAAATCGAGAGAGCCTGCTGCCCGGAGGGCGCAGAGGACAGGAAAATGAGCCCTGGGAAGGAGGAAGGGAGGTAGAGGGAGCAGGTAAGGTAGTGAAGTGACAGGAAAGGAACTGCAACTTACAGACAAAATCATTCACTATAATTGCACAGACAGCGCTCCAATTTTACTCCCAACTACCTCAGCTGTTATTCCAATGTTACGGTGGTTCAAGGTTGTCTGCTAAAGAAATAATATTCGAGGTCACAGCTTCTTCCCTATGCTTGTTTTGACCAAATATCTCATCTGTCACATTACTAGCTGTATCTTGGCCACAGTAAAAAAAAAAACATGTTTTCTGTGAAACAGAATATGTTAAATTACATTTTTCTATTCCTATCATTAAACATTTAACTGTCTAGCAATTTCTTCATCACAAAAATACAGAAAAGGCCAGAGGAATAGCACAGCACACTTTTGGAGTAAATCCTGTTTCTATCTCTTGTGACGTCACAAACAAGGATTTGACCTCTAAGTTTTGTTTGGGCGTGTTTTTCTAGAACAATCGAGTTGAACGGGACTGTATTTATTGTTAAAATGTATCCAGTTTCTCCATAAGGCAGGAATATCAACTATACGTCCATTTGTTTTCACTCCTTGACAGGTTGAAGGAGGTCAAGGGTCACAGTGAAACCCCACCTCACGTGTGTTATCCCCACAGGTCTTGACCCAGCTGTGCTGATAGAGGAGCTCCTCACAACATGGCGCAGCAACAATTTGCAGGAGGTGAGAGTTCGCCATATATCATTTCCACATACAAAATGTTGTTAAGGGTGAAAACATTGTTCCTTTTTTGTTGTCTACATGGAGCAATTGAAGCAACAGTCAACAGTGTGTTAAAGAACTTGGACCTAAATGAAATTTGTGTGTGGGTTTGTGTGTGTGCATGTGTGTTAATGAGGAAACCAGAGTGGCTGTCAGTAGGAAGGAAGGAATTTGCTCTGAATGAACTTGAGATCTGTGTGAGGAGGATATTGAGGGAATGACATCTGTTGGGCAAATTAAGATGCAGCGCCAGACATTCTCACACAGTTATTATTTTCTCCTGAAGGAAGTTTCTAAAGCCAAGTTTGCATTCTTAAGTAGGGACCTCATATATGTATTGGGAATCGACCGATTATTGACCGGGTCAATTATCAGAGCTATATTCACCATATTGGTACTTTTTGTATTACTCTTAAAGCCAATAAACTTCATCATTATGACTAGGTTCACACTGCAGGGCTTAATGCTCAATTCCCTTTTGTGTGTGTAGGTGTGTGTGTGTGTGTGTGTGTGTGTGTAGGTGTGCGTGTGTGTGTGTGTGAAATACGATTCTTTTGTGAAGTTATTCACATTTCCAAATAAATTTGACCCTATATGAGACATGCGCATTGGGGACATCGTGACGTCACAGACAGCGTGAGTGCTTCACGTGTTTACGGAAGTACCTGGTGACGTTGAAATAACTGTAATAGCGGAGCCAGAATATTTTCAATCTGTTACTGTAAATATAAGGGGTAAATTCAGGAGGGGAAGAGTAAACTTTTTTGTCTTGGTATTTTGTGCAGCGTCAGCAACATCTTTCACTTGCTTCCAGCGAGCGAGCACGCCAGTGCGAGAGAGAGAAAGAGACAAAATACACCTCCATTGGGGTGTCTTCGCCTCATCAGCTATTGTTGTTTTGGTTTTACCAATCTGCTTCCGCCTTTTTGAGCGCAGAATTGTGACGTTTGTCACTTGTTTGCTACATGCGAAGAGGATGAATGCAACCTGGCCGTCGCATGTCAAAAGATTGGCTACGTGTTGGATACCACATACCCAATAAAATCACATCTGTGTTGTTGACACTGCCCTAAAAAACAGTTACTGGTTGTATACAACCAATTAGTTGCTAATTCAATTGCTAATACGTCATCACCCCGCAGTTTCACTTAAACAAAACTTTGTTTTTCAATACCGATTGGTCCCCCTGACAGGTTGAGTAAAATTAATTTAGTAGGCATTACTAAGTACATTGAGGGGAGAGTTGTGTTCTTATATGCGTGTGCGCACGCTTCTATTTCAACAAAGTTATTTTTACTATTATTTAACAGTTACTTTACGCAAACCTTTTCTGTGTTGAGTGAGAAATCCCAAGCAACAGAAAATTAGATGATAGAATTTTATCCAGAAGATGTATTGACAGTTTCTTGTGGAGGAGCATGACATGACATGACATGACATGACATGACATGATATATGATATGATGAATAATATTAACAATAACAATAATAATAATGCATTTTTTTAAAACTACAATAAATATTACTTGATTCCCTGAGATGAATATCGGCTTTGAATATCAGTTATCAGCCTCCTTGACTTCTGATAATCGGTATCAGTATTAGCATCGGCCCTAAAATAAAAAGCCTTTTAGTCGATCTCTGATATGTACTATGTCCTTTGACTTGTGTGGGCCTGTATATAAATATATACAGGTACGTACTTGTACTTCAGCTTTCCAACTATGTGAAAGTGTGAATGTGAATTGCTTGAATTTACAATGACATCTGATGTTGAAAATGTTTTTCCTCTAGAAAGTAGGAAACACAACTTGAATGAATGGCACCTCGACTCCTTTTTTTCATAGAATCCATCATAAAATCTTTATTTTCTGTCCTGCCAAAATTTTAAATAACATTTTAACATTTAAACCTGTAACATAGGTGCAAATAAAAGATTAATGATTTCCAATTTTTTTAAAAAACAAAAAACAACTTCCGACATGTAGCTAAGAAATTGTGACAGATATTTCTGTGTGTCTGCAAGACCAGTATTTTCTCAAAGATGTTAAAATGCGGCTCACTTGTGTAAATTGCAATCCTTTTTGATTGATGATAAGGATGAGTGATACTGATACCTAGCAGTGGTCCGACACCTAGCCATATTTCAAGGTATCGGTACGTGTTAGGGCAGCTGATACTAGTATTTTCCTCTCTTGAAGCTGTTTCGCGATCACAAGTTTGAAATTGCTAAATATTGCACTAAAATATTGCCATTCATTTCATGATTTTTTAGGAGAATCCTATATTGTAATATATAGTTATTTAAATTGTGTCATAGTGGTAGAGTAGGAAAAGTGTTAGGGTTGTAGGTCTGAAAAAAAATGTTACCTGAAACATTAATCAATGATAAATGTTGTTCTGAGTAGCCAAAATTATCACATTTTAATACTGTACATACTTAGCTTCGCTCTCATATCTGACTTCTTGAATCTCTCCATTCCTTGTTTTCCTCCCACAGCTCCATTTGGTTGCCCAGGAGGGATTTTCAGAGCTGAACGATCCCCTGGAGTCCTTCCTAACAATCCTAGAGTGTGCTCCCGCCAAACAGAAGACTCGGGGCCACTTGGGGGCTCAGATCTCCAAGGAATTCCAGAGCTGGCTGAAGACACATCCCCAGGTTGATGAGTTTCCGATTACAAAGCTCCTCTGTACCTTTTTATCTTATTTGTATTTTTTTTCATGTTTTAAGCATAATGCATTTAAGGCACATTTTGGCTCCAAAAATACAAATTTCTCTGGATTTTTCTTCATCACATTAATGTTATAGATAGCGAGCTTATTCCTATATCTGATACATTTATGGATTAACGTTATTGCTGATTTTTCTTAAATCTGTGCATTATTGTCTCAGGTTACATTAACTTCACTTCCTGAGCAGAAAGCATCAATTCTTAGGCATCGGGCTCTTTCCCTTCTCACTGACACCCAGACCAGTTTTGTTGAAGGTCTCATAAATATCTACCAGCTGACCACTTTGGATCCAGCTACCTTGTGTCTGCACATCAAGAAGCTGCTTGCCTTCAAATGCTACAAAGAGGTGATTGTTGAATGTCAATATTTTTTCTGAAGGTCTTTAGCAATTTTAATTTAAATTAAGTGTGTTCCACAATAATCCAAATCGTCCCTTGCATTTCCTTTCAGGCAGCTGTGCTTGGTATAAAGCTGAATTTGCAGAATGAACTAGATTTGGAGGATGTGAGTCACACATTACATTCCAAGTTTTGAAATAAGCAGTTTTGCAGAATTTGCATTTCGCAATGGTAGTGAATGAGTCAATAATAGTGAATGAGTTAAAACACACTTTTTATTGTTCTCTGTGCATTTAACGCCCAATTAAATGGATACTATTTACATTTCCACTGCAGGTATGCGTGCCTCTCATCTTACAGGACAAGTTGTCCTTAGCAGAAACCTTTGTCACAGGAAAAATCGATCTAGAACAGCAACTAGTCTGTCTACTTGACTCCTGGTGCCACCCAAATTTCTCCTTGAAAGACATGACAAGCAAGTACGGTACACATTAACACCCCCCGCTCGCCCCAAACAAAAGCTTACAGTTTTTGTTTTTCTTCAGGTGCTTCCCTCACCTCTCCTTGTCCAAAAACAGCCTTGCTCAGATCAAGCCCAAAATGTTGGTAAAACATGTCTTCCGACTTGTGGAGAAATTTAACATTGATCAAGGTTTGTGAATGTACTCGTGTCATTGCTACAGATGTTTTCTATGCATCCACCAGAAAATGTTATTCTCATTGATACAGCGCTGTGTCCTAATGCCCTGCACAAGAGGAGGCAGGATACACTTCGTTTCCTCATGTTCAAGAGATTTGTTGATGTAAGTGAGAACCTAGAACAAACCTGTAGTGCTGCTTGCATAGATTTTATATTCACATATCACTGTAGATTATGGCTGTAGCAGCTCAGTCATGTATGATTCTTTCGTTTAACCTTTTCACTATAATTTGTATCAATAAATTGATTTCAATTAGTTGTAAATTTTTGTTGGGAAAATAAAGAACACATTTCTTTGGCTGCAATCCTTTGGAGATGAAACATTTTATTTCTGTCAATCAAAACTGATTTCCTTTTTTAGCAAAGCATGACAGAGGAGAATTGGAGTGACCATGTTCAGGTAGGTACCATTTTTAGGTTGATGATCATGTGTGAAAAGCAATGTGTACCCGTATTTGTTCCAGAGCCAACTGTTTTGTGTGTGTCAAAAAATATTCAGACCGTAGTGGCAGATGACCTTGAGCTCCAGATCCAGTTGGTGGAGATGTTGCCCAAGTACTGCGGACTTGAAAAAGCTGCTCAGTGGTCGCTGAGATACAACCTTCCTAGGCACAGACTTCCTATTGGCGTTTGGAAGATCCAGCAGAGTTTATCACCTGAGTTTCAGTGAGTTATTTAAAATTGTTGTAAATTCAGTGGAATCTTCAAAGCTGACTGTCTTAAAGGGAGAACATTTCTGATTCAAATTCACTTTTTGGAATTAAGATGCCATAGTACGTCTACACCTTTTTCAGCGAAGTACCCTCTATCCAGCTCAAAGCAATTTTGGATTTAAAAAAAAAAAATACTTAAAACATAGTGCTGTGCCAGCAGTGTCTGATTTATTATTCCAGCCATTCGTCGGTCTTTGTCTCTGTCTCTTGTGAACAAAATGACTTAGAATTGGCTTAGCTGTGGCTGCAGTTGTGCATTTGTGTCCATCTGTTGGCGGCCTTTCATGAGAATGGACACTGAGAAATCATACTCATTTTAACTGTATTGCTATTGCTTGTGATTGAAAGGTGTTCTTTAAATCCTATTAGTGATTGATTTCGGTTTATACATGTGATGTTACAATTACTGTTCAAAACCTTGCATATATTTACAAGGCATTAACATTTTGAGTACACTTAGTTAAGATTTGATGATTGTTGGAGCAAAGAATTCCAAATATGATCATGCTCAATGGGAAATTTTGTTTTGGGAGATTCTACTGTACTATATCTGTTATGCAAATTGTGGTGAGCACATACGGAAACAATTTTGTAAAAAAAGAGGAATAGTTTCACTCTCAGTTTGGTTGACCACATCCCTATTTTCTCACAATCCAAATGATTCAACTTGCTTGCTGAAATGTACTGGCACACCCATCTTAGAGTACTCACAATGGGTCTTTTATTTTAGCTGTACAAAGCGTGTAAGGGAAATTAAGTGCATGTTTTTAGCATATGTATACATTCTAGAACAAACTGCTATAATGATATTTCTATGTGTCATTCCTTTTCAACACATTCATTAGTATGCAAAACTCTCACATCTGCACAGACATATGAGCAAATCTGTATGCAACGAGGAGTGGATGCCATCTGAAGCTCATTGTCAGAAGTTCTACCAGGCACCCCTCTCCAAAGAAAAGGTTCAGTACGTGGAGACCTGGGAAGCCCTTCAATGTTGTAGACAAACACTTCTTAAGGTGAGGACAGAAAAACATAAACTGAAAAAGAATAATGCCCAAATGAGTGATTTTTTTGTCTTTTTTTAGAAGGGTGGTATCGTGGGAGTTGATATGGAGTGGCAACCCACGTTTGGCTGCAGCTCAACTCAGCAGGTTGCCCTGATACAGCTAGCTACTTTTGACACTGTTTTCTTATTAGACCTCTGTGCAAATGGATTTTATCAGCATCCAGAGACCATTGAGTTCATTAGAAATTTTTTCTCTGAACAAAATGTCCTTAAAGTGGGTAAGCAAAACATTTAGACAATGAAAACTGTTTCATTTGAGACATTTGTACAGATAATCTGAGAACCATGTGTCTTTTTCAGGTTATGGCATGGCCGGAGATCTTAAGTTTCTCAAATCCACTTGGCCTCAGTTTTTGGAGGAGCCATTGAAAATAGAGGGGATCCTTGATCTCCTCAATGTACACCGAAAGGTAATATTATTGTGGTGTATGATTTCTTACCGATCTCTAACAAAGATTGTATTTACTGACTGTAAAATAAATAAGTTCAAATTCACCCATTGAAAATGGAGTAGCTTTCTCAGATGGGACAGAATATCTAAAATTTGCCTCATTAGAAGCCTGCTAGCAATATTTTTGTTTGACTTTTACAATAAACCAACAAAGCAGGATGATGCTTCTGCAACTCATAAACAGGTAAAAGACATGCAGGACAATATCAGTTTCAAAGGATAGGTTCACACTGCAGGGCTTAATAATCAATTTCGATTTTTTCTTTGTGTGTGAGATCCGATTTTTTTTTTTTTAGTGATGTCATTCACATTTCCACTGTGTGCGAACGCCAAGAGGCCCCAAAACAGTCCTGTATGTGCAGAGTACACAGTTTTTTAATCTGTTACATTTAAAGTGGAAAGGAATCAGAAATGTGTAGTATTTGGCCATGGCAATTTGTGACGTGACAGTAACATCTCTGCTATTGTTTTGTTTTTGATTTTTTTTTTCAAAGCGGCTTCCACTTTTTTGAGCGCAGAATTGTGACATTTGTCACCTGTTTACTGTGTGCGAGTTGGATGAATGCAATCTGGCCATTAAGACTGTTGTCGCACGTCAAAAGGTCGGACACGTATTGGATTTTGTACCAAATACACAAGTGGCCCGGGTCATATTTGAAAAAATTGGATCTGTGTCGTAGACACTGCCATCAAAAAAATCAAATACAGGTCGGATAGAGGCAAAATCAAAATTGTGTCACTTCAATCTGAAGTGTGAACCCAGCCTAAGAGTCACTGCATTGCAAAATTCCCTTGTTTAGATCCAGTGTAGGAAGGTGAACAACGCTCAGTGTGGCCCTAAGGAGGTGCTGGTGGGAGAGGACTCTGGTGAGAAGGGCCTTAGTCTGCTAGTGCAACAGGTCCTGGGAAAGCCCCTTGACAAGAGCGAGCAAATGTCCAACTGGAAAAAGCGGCCGCTGCGTGTCAGCCAAATCAGATATGCAGGTGAGTCATTCAATATCACCCAATTGTCATACTCGATTATGACTGATTATCAACATGTTCCCGAAATAACTGCTTACTATTCACATATTCTACCCCTCCATTTCAGTGACGGATGCTTACTGTTTGTTGGATGTGTACTCTGTGCTCTCTGTTAACCCCACCAACTTTGGGCTTCCAAGCAATTTGCGCTCCATCTCTTTAACGCAATCAGAGAAGAATGGACAAGCAAAGCAGAAGGATAAAAAAAAGAAGATGATGGATCACAGCAGCAACAAAGAGGTCACGGCTTGGCTAAAATGTATTAGTCATAATTTCTTTTGTTTCCTCCAATTTTCTCACATTCTTTGACACCTTCCTTTCAGTTGGTAGAGCAACCCCTATATGAATGGTTCTGTTCACGCAGTATTTTGCTCACTCAGATTAAAACAACCTCCTTGGCAGAGTTAGTAAATAATGTGCCAGTACTTGTACTATTACTATCTCTGAGCTTGTGAGTGACACAAAATGAAAAGAGCCCTAGTAAAGAATCTGAGTTGGGGCATCAAACCTGCAGGTGGGAACAATGTGTGTTTGACCAAGACACTCTAGCAGCGCCGGGGGTGGTGGTTGTATAGCTCACCCTGTGCTTTGACCTCCCAGTTCTCTTCTGCAAGTGAAAAGAAAATCCCCCTGTGGGGATCACTTAAGTATCGCGTTATTGTCTCTGTCCATTTAGGAATGTCAGGGGGCTCAATGGGTCAGTCCCCCTTGCTCTGACACCAAGAAAGGCCTCCTGTGTGGCAAGGAGCCCCCTGAAGACTCCCCTCCTGCTCCTCTGGCCCCCCAGCAGTTACGGGTGGTGTGTGACAATATGCTGCAAGGCCTCGGGAGGTACTTGCGCTGTTTGGGAGTCGATGTGGTCATTTTGGAAAATCATGATGACCACAGAGTAGCTGCAAAGGTATGTTAATCGAAAATGTAGCAATTCCAAGTGTATCTAAAAGATTCAGGCTCAACAGTTAATTTTGCTGAGATGGAGAGCTCAAAAGGGGTGCGTCCTATCCACATGCCTATGCTCATATCAATTAGCAAGTCATTAACCTGAGCTAACAGCAGCCAACTCTACTCCATACTATCATTTGCTGCCCTTCATTTGGCAGAACCCCACTTTTTAAATCCACACATATTCAGTCAGTTACTACCGTATACAACATTAGGATGGCTACTACTAGACACAAACAATGAGTATTAAATGTGATGTTTTCTAAAAATAATCAATAGGATTCAATAGCCCCAGCCCTAATACTGTATATAATACACTATGTGTTAAATGCACAATCACAACCATAACCAAATACCTTTTACTACTATAACAACCACAACCAAATACTTTTTATTACTAGATGTTAACATGATTGTTGAATAGCTGTTTATGATCATTGAATCATGTGCTCTCTTGTCCAGTTAGCACAAGCTGAGTACCGTGTTATACTCACATGCGGACAACCATACCAGACTGTAAGAGTCCAATTCTATTTTCTATTGATCAAATGCTTAGTTTACCTGGATTCATTGGTGTCATTGGTATATGTACCATCACAGTTGAGGTCTCAGGTGGGCGAGGGCCGCTGTCTCTCCCTGGACTGCTCAGAAAAGGCCAAAGACCAAGCTGTACGAGTGCTCAGACACTTCAATGTCCGGCCAACTCCTTCTGATATATTCAGTCGTTGCCAGGTAGGAAGAATTTTCAAAAAGGTTTCTTTAAGTGTTAGTGCTGTAATTGGCCTTGACATGATTTGTGGGGCCATTCACAGATTGCCTATCAGCGAGATAAAAAAAAAAAAAAAAAAAATCACGAAACGTAACCTATCTAGATGGTGCAACTGTTTAAATAACGTATTTACTTTTTATTTTTTAATGTATTTATTTAAAAACGAAATATTTGTATAATAACTAGTGTATATACATGAATAATTATTTATTCATATATTTTATAAACAAGTAATCTAACTTGAATATAAAACATTTATTTGTTAAAAAGAACTTTTAATAACAACATAGTTGCCTTCAAAACATGCAATAGAACATAATCTCACCTAAATACTTTATCTCAATTTTTAAAATTGTATTTAATAAATGGATTTTTGGGTAACACTGTGCTTACTGAGCTGATTAACGACGTCATAGACCGATCAGTGAATTAAAAACTCTGCGGTCGAACACGAAATAAAATAAAATGCATAACTAGTACTGTAACTAAAAGGCAAACTATCAGCTGATCTGATCCAGCTGATCAGGTCAGTGTGAAGTCTAATAACTATGTTAATATTTTCCCATAACAGGTGTTTAATTAGAACTATTTGATTAAAATTTTTGATAGATTTGTCTTACAACTGAACAATTACCCGAGGGATACTACTTCGGTGTATTTTGAGTTAATGTAAGGCATCTGGGTGGTTGGTTTGAAGACTTGTGTTTGCCATGTGCGGTAGTGACTGGTTGAGTGTGTATTTTCAGAGCTTTTCTTAAACATGAATGTTCGCACACACAGACACGCAATTGTAACTTGTATTATAATTTCGCATTTTATGCCACCCGTAAAACCACTCAATTTACATATTGCACTCTGTCACAGGATTTCCCGCCAGGGTTGGTAATTAAGGATGCATAACAATGACAATGTGTCAGGCAGTTTTTATATTTATTATAAATCTAAAAGCTTGCTATCAGAATTAGGCTTCGATGGCTAAGGCTCAATTAGAAATGGTAATTATACTAATATAATCAACATTTAATAGCAAGAGCAGGCCCGTTGAGCTCTGCTTCAGCCCACCCAGGCAAAGTTAGCTTCCTTATTATCCAATTGAAAAGCACTGAACGGTTTGTTCCTACTAAGCCTTTTGTTTCTTGGGCTTCTCTCGTCATAAGCACACATTGCTGCTTGAATGTCATGTGGAAGGAGAAGCAAGAAAAGACAGAAAAAGAGATTTAGGAGTTTGTGCCCAGGAAAGGGTTAATGTTTGTCTGTGTGCATCAATAGGCCACACAGATTTTGAAGGCATAGGAATTTGTGTTCACCATAGAGATCCTAAGAGGGAGCGAGAGTTGTCGAAGGACCCTGTGTGTATAGAAAGAAGTAGTTGTAAAGACGATACAACACATAAAACTGCTATCAATGTACCTTTTAGTTTGAGATTAGGTGCTGAATATTGAGGGCTCTCCTATTGTCACCTAATGAATTTGGAAATTGCTCTCTGAGGGGGACTTTTGAAAGTGTATACTTTAGCAACAGTGTCATTTTTATTCGTACTGGAACTTACAAGAAAATATGTGGTTCCATCATATTGTGACAATAATTGAATTCTACACCAAACTATTTGTGTGAATGGTGCAGCAAAAAAAATGTCACAAAGTCTATGAAATACTTGAACTTTTTATGAATTGAATTGCAATCTGTTTTTATTGGCTAATGCCATGTGGAATATTCATGTTGGGATGCAATATACAAAATAAAAATGTTTGGCCGAGGATTTTCAGTGGCCAAAAATTCATTGCGTCCAGAGTATCCACATCATTGTTGTCTGAAGGATTTTCTGAAGGATTATTAAAAACCTAACTGGATGGTTTCATCTTGAAGTTTCCAACATTGCCATAAAATTGACATACTATGTTACATGACTACTTGATGATCAGTAAAATGTGAAAATAATAAATTTGACTTTCGACCCATTTTGGGTCCTCATTTGTGAAATATTATCAAGTCAATTTAATTCTTGTAATCATTAGAGTGTCAATTTGTAACCATGAGTTTTCATGAATGCCCTGACTGATTTGATTGAAATAGCTTTTTGTCCATCCTTGTTACTAATGCAATCATTTGCACAAAGAGCTTACTGAACGGACTTTTGTCCTTAAATTGAATCCTTTTCAAATGTTGCTCCCTTGGTGATTTTCACTGTGCTTTATATTTCATTACACTCCTTTTAGTCAGCTAAATCCTATCCTTCCTGCTAATGTGCCACAGGAGCATTGGTATACTTGCCTGCCGCACACGTACACACACAAACTTCCATTCAGATGCTCAGTGCCATCACATGTCCCATGCTAACCTTTTATAGGGATGTTGAGATTGCACAGATTGCCTTCTGAGATAGATGTTGACCCAACAAACACATATCACATATACTGTGAGATGTATACACACACAAATCCCCGTTTCCTGTTACTGTCACGCATGCACACACCTCAGTACCTTTTAAACACGCACACACAGACGGGAATTGAGAGAGTCATGGACAGTGCTTCTGCTGCAGCAGCAGCAGCGACGTTGGTTCCCACGCACCAGACTGCTGGGGAAGTGAAAACAAGAGCAACAGGAACCGCCACACCACACGAGGGAGGGGTCAGACCTATGGTGGTGTTAGCAAGAGGAAAAGGGGAGGGAGGGGTGAGAACAGAGGTGATGACAGCAAGCGAAAAAGCAAAAGAGAACCAGTGAAAGTAAATAACAATTAAGAGATAAGGAAAGACCAAAATAGTGCAAATTATTTTTAACAAATACTGTGTGTAGGCTACGAAAGGATCGGATGTACAAGTGAGATGCCACTCAAGGAAGAGATGGCTGTCAATTAGGCAACTTGTCGATGGTTTGATCTGCAAAGAGCTGTGGGCTGACAACCAGGAGAAATGTGGAAGGTTTCAACATGTTTTCAGATACTACATGTTGTTGCGTATATGACTGCACATGAGAATTGGCCAACACATTCATATTTTTTTTTCTCCCACAAACCACCACAAATATGCTCACACAACTGTAATTTCAAACAATGTCTCTCAGCACAGCTTTGCAAATAATTCAGGGATATGCAAACCACAGTATTGTTTGTAAGATCCTTATAAATCTCTTCATGTTGAAGCACAAGCCTGGGAATGAACAGTGAATACAGATGAGCATTGTCCTTCTGACACTGCTTCTTTAGAAACTGATGTTAGGCCGTAATAATGCTTCTGGTGGAACCTTAGTTCTCACACACTTTGAAGCCCATAAACTTTGTGGTTTCTTAAAAAATACGGATTCATACTAAAATTCCATTCCAAATTCACAGTCAGAAAGCAAGCCAATGGTACACCTCATTTCACCCAGAAGAAAATGATTAAGCATGCACGTTTTTCTTTTCCTGAAAGAAAAGCCATTTTATCAAGTCTGTTGAAATGTTTTTTTTATCATGGATATTAAACTTTTGGGAGCTTAATTTGTTTTAATTTGTCTCCCTAAACACATCCAAAAGTGTTATTTTCCTTCATTGATGCATTTCCAAGAATTCCTTGCTTATTCTGTGCTTTCTGCACCGGCCAGGCCCGATTTTATGAAAATGGTTTGGGGTACAATCACATGACAGTGAGGAAGAAACTATCATACCACCTCTACACCGCCCCCTGTACTGCCCATGCAGCGTAAACACACGGCCACATTATCCTAGACACCATGCCTATTTTTACTTCCGGTTTTATTCCAGAATTGGGGAGAAGTGATTTTGCACAAGTTGGCCAAGTAAACAACAATGTATCATTTATAAGTTAAACATTTTCACTTTAGAACATGATGAAGTGGCAATAATGTGTCTTTAGAAACACACTACTGGACAACAAGCAGGCGTTTGTAATCGTCATCATTTCATGGAGGTCAGCTTGGTGCAACTTCCCAATACAAGAGTGGATTTGCCGTAAAATTACAAAGGAAAGCCGTCGGATTTCCCGCAATTGGACCTGATGGAGAGGTTTTTATAGAAACGAGCCATGTGTATTGAATGAATTTATACAGTTCATTCATGCTGGATAAAGGTTTCTTTAATGGGACATTTTTCTTTTATTACTAACTTATGTTTCTCAATGTGAAGTACTGCTGATATCTTTTTGAGACTTGATGTAAAATCACATCACTTAAGTTTACATACCCCCAAGGTTGCATTCGCTTTTTTCTTTGTTTTTTCTTTGTTTTTTTTTCCATTACATTCGATCTGCCTGGAAGAACCATTACAAAATGGCTGAATCCTCTCGGACAAGCAGTGGCTCAGTCTAATTCATGACCTAAATGTAGCAAGAGAGATTGAACTTGGATTTCACTAAGAACTGTTTGAGGGACCTCCTCAGTGTTGATTTATACTACAACAGAAACACAGCTACCCGCAAAGGCAAAAACGTCCTATCTAACGATGAAGATTGTTTTTAAAAAAACATATTTTTATGTTTTAAGCCTTTTTTGTAAAAAGAAAAAAAAAATCCCACCAAACGTTTCCAAGTGGAATAAGTGAGGTGATTATATTAGGGCCATTGGTAGGTCAAAAATTCTTACCATCACTGATTTTAATGTGTGTGTGTGTGTGTGTGTGTGGGTTTTTTTTGTTTAGAGCAATGACAGTGTTTTCAAATTATGCACACTTTTAATGAGTCAAAGATCCAAGATATATGTGTTTTAGACCTCTGCATTAATATTTGTTTTGCATATACAAAGGTTACAATGATGCACTGACTTTCAGTAGATGACAGTGAGCAACAGTAAAAAAAGGGAGTTGAAGACGGTTAAAAAGGGGAGGGGGAGAGCATTCCATAGGCACGCCAAAACATTCCGAGGGAAACCATCCCAAATATTTCCCACTGTGTGTGGTGAGCGCTTCACGTCTCCTGTTACACACACACATACATACACATATACACACACACACACACACACTCACACTGTTGTAGCGCTTAAGATAAAGCTCACACACATATGTACATGGGTGGTTATTTTCTACTTTTGACTTGTACTCTACATTTTTGCATTTAGATGCCGTCATTAAGATGGAAAGCCTAAATATTTATCTTTGTACGTGTGTGTGGAGGGAAACCTGCTGTGTCTGTGTGTCTGACTGGAGCCAAACCAGGACGAAATCCCACTGTGCAAACATGAGTGGACCACTAATATGTAGCTTTCACTTTGCTGTCCAGGAAGTGTCATGTGAAGTGGATATGATTTATTAAGTGGAACAGGAGCTGACATACTCAATAATAATTTGTCTGCAAAATGAGTAGAATGCTGGTATTTTGATGGTTACTGTCCTCCTCTATGAATCATTCTATTGCTATCATTGTTGTCACTTTATCAACATTTTGACTTCAGTGTAGTTTTTAGAAGGCCTCACATCATAAAGCACTTGCGCAAAGGGCAGAAGAGCACACTCTTAATGAGCGTTCCATCAGCGACTTGACAAGTTGCCTATGACTTGCTCAGCCCTGGTTATTTACATTAATTCAACCATTTACTATGAGAATCCTTATCAGAATTATGTGAAGTGAATTAAGCTAGCCTCGTTAAGCAGCCATGAGCGTGGTAAAGTATTCATTTATACTCAGCTATTTATTTACTTATTTGCATGTGCCTTCTTTATATTTGGAAATTTTAGCATCACCTTATTTTTGCCGCCATAAATTAATGATACAGTACCACTATGGATAGTTGGTGCAACACTTGTTTGTGTCTTAATTTTGAGCAACAAATTTTGGTTGAAACAGAGTTTTCAATGTCCCATTATGCCTGTTATGTGTAGAATACTTTTCTCTGATGGTGACCTGTTTTAATTTGCAATGTATTGTACTTATGACTTTTCATTGGATTGTTTTAGATTTTTGGTTGAGAGGTTTGTGTCATATAAATATTTATTGTGATCTTGACTTTACTACTGCTTATAGAATACTGGTAGGCTGTGACCTTTTATAAGTTATGTACAGATACGGGCTGCATCACCGCGATAGGAAAAACACCAAAGTAAACCAATACCACACTGTACGTCATAATAAATGTGTTCAACTTTTGAAAATATTAGTGATCACAATACTTTTTTTTTTTTAATTGTTACTTGTACATTTGTGCTATACAAAGTCTGGTCACATCCCAACCCTTGTGCATTGGGGTACTTTGGGATTTGTACTGATGCGTGGAGAGTCATTGTGCAAAATTAGACCATATCCCTCCCTGAAATTCAATCTACTCTTCCCTAGTAGTGTGTATGACTACCTTTATTTTGACTCCATCTCCTCCTGGCCTTCTTGCCCTTGCCTCACTTCTCCACTCCCACCCACTCTCAGTCTTACTCTCCGTTTCAGTTTAGCAAAGGGGAGGAATCCGGTGCAGCCGGCAGCTGGAATGTCCTGTTTGTCTTGCTCTGTTTGTATATGTGTGTGTGCATGAAGTTGGTGAGGCTGGTGCCGGGTTTTGATGTGTTCCATTGTCTGTGAGCCAAGCTGCTTCCTGTCACTGAGCCTGAGAGAATTAGAGTGGGTTTAAGGAGGCTGAGAGGTAGAGTCAGAAGGAAGCAAGTGTCCATGACAATGACCAGGTGAGCTGGATGTAGGGATGCAAGACTGAATGTGAAAGGGTAAATACCACTGGGAGAAAATGGAAGCTGCCTAAAAGGAGAAAGATGTACCAGGATGGTGATGGAAGGTACAGAGATGGGCTGAGATAGGTTGGAAAGAGAGGAAGAGAGGTGAGAAGGGAGGAGAGTGCCTCAACAGGGCTTTTCCTCTAACTACCAATACAAGGAAGTAATGCGTAATTTCCGTTGTTTTCCACATATACACAAAAAGTCCCCTTTGCACAGCCCCTGATGTGCCTCATTTCTCTGTTAAAAAAGAAAAAAGATACTAATAATAATATTGCTAAAAATAATTGTATTAGAACTCTGCATTGGCAATGGAACATATGCCAGCATAAATGTAATGGCAGACCAGGTAGTTAAAGAAGCATAGAATAGATTTGCATTGGTATTTTGTCGTCGACGTCACACAACGCAGCTTGCGTTATCCCATGTTTTGGGGGAAATCTTTCATTCTTGCTGCCATTGCAACACTTTATATGTATACAGGAAAGGTTTCTATAGAAAAAGGGTGCTGCAAACATGGTTCACCACATTAATTAAACAAAAAAGATCAGTTTATAATGACTAAAGGTTGTGTAATACATTCAAAGCTGTAGTTACTTTTTACAGGTATTTCAAACACACGCCACGGTGCATCGACATGTTTTTTTTTTTTTTGGCCTAACTTCACAACCAAACCATTTTGTAGGTGTTGTCTGAAATGTAATTCTTCTGACATTGTTTATGCCACTATTACCATTTCGCCTACACAGCTACAGAAATACAAACATTTGCCTGGCAAACCACCAACAATTGTAGGACTTGGTGGAAACATGGCATCGGTTAACAGGTGATTAGACACAAAATACAAAAGTGCCACATGAGTAAAGGTCATTCCAATTTGTTGGATAAACAAAAAGATTTATTTTACTTTATTTTCGCTTTTTGCTTTTATGTTACCTTCACACCAAAACCAAAACGACACTTTGTCTTGCATATCTTGTGGGAGTTTGATCACAAAATACTACGCGCAAACCTGTTTCATTCACGTCATGTCACAACTGAGACGAGCAAGCTGACAGAAAAAAAAAAAAAAAGTATGATCAATCACCTGGCTGGTAGCTATGCTAAATTTCATTTTTATCTTGGTCTACATTTCATCAGCGGTAAACAAGTAAATACACTGCAGAAGATACACACATAAATCCTCACTCATCATTGTCCAAATCTGCCTTTATTTGACTCCATCTCAATATTGTAAGTTGACTGTATACAGTACAGCTTTCCCAAACCTGGAAAAAAAACGTATGCATTAAAATTCTTATGACTATATTACATTAACGATCAATCCCTTGCAACAGAACTTCCGGTATCCGAAAATCAGAAACTATTAGGAAGACCGCTCTAGCGCAAATGCATAAAAGTTCCCACTCGATATAACAGGAATAACTGTATCCATTCCTTTCAATCTTCCATCATCGCCCCCAAAATGCCGACATGTGACTCCTTATTGTTATGAGTTTGGCTTTAATTACGAAAGATTTTAATGTGATTAATTTACGTCCTGTAGATCATGGCGTGCATAAAAAAAAAAGAACAGAAATGACCGTGGAAGAGTGACTGTGAAATGCATCTAATTGAGTGAAGCGGGATACAAAGTAAAAAAAACATTCAGATGACACTCAGAGTCGGAAAGACTCAAATATGCAAAACTTTGAAAAACAAGGATTTCATTCTTGCTCAGTATAATTCTGGCAATTCACTTTCTTAGAGGAAATTGCTTGTGGCGCGACGCACAAGAATCACCAGACCTTCATGATGATCAACGAGACAGTTACTTTCAATTAGCAACAAAACTGTATGAAAGGCAGGCAAACATTTTCATCATGCAAAAAATAAAGCCAACACCACAACTCAAAATAGACTCATTTGTTCCCAAGATGGACAAAACTCAATATTTTAAAAAAAAGTACAGTATACAACACTGTAGTTAAGGCAGTACTGTAGTGCATCGGCATAATTTTATAAACAGTAAAAGTTTTTGAACCATATTTCTACATTTTCCAGTCCATATACTGTACATATTCTGAACGCTGCAGTTTTTGCTTAATAAACAGGTTTTGGACAATATATTTATGCATGTTATTGCTTGTGTTGTTACACATGTACAGGTACTGTATTTTGTTAACATACTTGCACGTTTGCGCAGGACATGTACTGTCATTTCCCACATAAGGAACTGATGTTACAAGGAAAAATTGGACAATGCAAATATTGATTCCATGCTATAGAATCGTTACTGTAGTGATGTTGTGCTTGCGCTGCATTTGGACAGTATTAAAAAAGAACAATAAATCTGAAGTTGTTGTTTTATAGTTAAATAAATATATATACCATGATTTTACTGATCTGGCCCACTTGGGAATAGATTTTACTCCATGTGGCCTGCACGCTAAAACGAGTTTGACACCCCTTTCATACATAGTTTTTCCATGTTAACTGCATAGTATGCCATGTGTGTGTTATATGCAATGCGGTAAGTATTCTCAATGCCAACTGGCTGCTGTGATGTTTGTCTTTGATCTAAATTTTACCAACTCATGTGTTGGGTGTTTTTTTATGAAAAAAGCTTGCTGTTACTCGCTGACATTTTTAACATAGTTCAGCCTAGATGGAGGTTTACACTTGTGCCTTTCTTGAAGATTTTTGTTAGTTGTTGGTCTTGCAACAACGCACAAGTACAGTAAGTAGTGACGAGAAGTAAGGCTAAATGATAGGGGAAGGGATGCTGGGGGAGGACATGATGACTTTCAAAAGGATAGGTGAGGGAAAGGAATGCAGGAGTGAAGAAAACTAAAATGCCAATTGTGTGCGTGTTGTGTACACTATACATTACCCTGGAAAAAAAAATACTGGTAGCGCATTAATCATTCGACATGTGCTTTTGTGAATGTGTGTGTTGGTGCGTGCGAGTTCCTGGCCGGTGGAGGGGTTTCAACAGGGCAGAGTGGTGCATTCCAGCCGGGTGGTGATGTCATGAGAACTAGCTGTGCGCTTGCAGACAGACAACCCTGTTCACGTTCCCCTCCTGAGGAGAAACCATACAGTGCGTGTGAGTGTGTGCGCGTGTGCACAACGGAATGTGTGTGTGTATGTGTGTGTGTGTGTCCGACCACGCTGTTAGCTCATTGGGGGAGGCAAGCTGAGAGGCACTCGAGAGGGTCTGCTTTCCCCGGCAGCTCGGGGACAGGGAACCACTCACGGATGCTTTTCCGTCCTCACAGAAAGAGGAAGTTTCTCATGTTTTGCAGAGCACAGTAGCTGGATGGCCTGACTGCGGCTGTGAGTGATTGCCCTTCTAGTCTCTTAAGGGAGGGACACTTCTATGCTGCATAATAACAAAGCTGGGGTCATGTAATGCCAGCAGTACCACACAGAAACCAGGCAAAAATATATATATATATATATATATATATATATATATATATATATATATATATATATATATATATATATATATATATATATATATATATAAAAACTTATGACATATATTATACTGACATATATTATCCTGTTTGTAAGTCTAGGATACTTGGAAAATTAGTTCGAAAATTCCCACCTCCATAGGTTAGTTTACAGGCCCTGGGATTTTTTGTCTCATCAGTATTTTATTAAAAGACAAAAAAAAAAAAATACATACAGTATATATATATATATGTATATATATATATATATATATATATATATATATATATATATATATATATATATATGTGTCACTCACATGTTCAAGTTCGTCCAACTGCAGTGTGAGATAAGTCTGACTCATTCAGATTACTTAGGCTTGCAGTATTCATCGCATCTCCTCTCTGGCTGGGAAGCATAAGATGACCCAGGCTTGATAGTCATGTTTACCAGGCAGTAACTATGGGATGAGATCTGTTGTTGTTGTTGTTGTTTTTTTGTTTGTTTTTTTTTTTTTTGGAGCTTCTTGGGCCCAGACGTGCAATGAGACATGCAAAGAATGTGCTACCTGTGAAGCCACTGTATTTTTGTAAAACAGGCAAATGTTTTGAGAAACAACATATATTATTTGATATCAAATAATGTATGAGACAAATGACTTTGGTAGTTTTTATTTTGACATTACTGTCAGGTGCAAGGTTGTGATGATGGTCTACTACTTAATAATCTTGACCTCTCAGCGTAAGCAGCATTCAATGTAAACATCGCAGTGTTCTTTTTTTTTCTCTATTGACTTTCTTTTATTCAGGTTTGAGTATTTATCCATGTAGTGCAATGTCATGTAGGTAGGCGACCAACAATAGTTAGGTAGGCCACAGTTCGACTGCAATCAACTGTGAAAACTCAATGAGCATCATCATGGCAAATCCCTGTTATTGGGCCAAAAGTCACATTTTGGTGAATTACATTTTTTTAAGGTATGCTTTTAGTCAATCCATGCATGTGGGGTTGTTTTTAAATTATTATTATTATTATGAATTATTGAACCTGCTTACAACAGTGCTGCTCAATTATATTTTGGCAAGCCCCCCCAAGAAAGGGAAAAGATTATTATCTATAACTATTGTAGAAGTATACCTAAACCTGTGTTCTTTTTAACATTCACAAAAGAAAAAAAAACAATATAAATTAATTTTCAACAACGGTTTATACAGGTTGCAGCTTAGTTTAAATAAGAAAAGAAAATCATGTGCATCAAAGTGCCTAAAACTTTTAAAAAAATATGATGAAAATTCTTATTTTATTGCAATTACACTTAACTTGACAAAAACAAAGTCTTTTCCCTGACATCACCTCATACCCCTCTATTTGTGAAGAACTGACTTACAGGATCCTGAAAAGTGATTTTCATCCAGCAATTCCAGCAATATGTTGATACGTCTAGCTTTTGCATATTGAACTCTTAAAAAGTTCCTCGCAATTTCAACAAAAACTCAGGTAAATTTAATTTAAAAAATACTGTTGAAAGGATGAGTCCTGACAGCCATGTACTTCCCTACCCAGATACCGCTGCCATGTCTGTGGTCATGGTCTAATGGTTTCCCTTGCAATAGTGAAATGTGATCTTGCGCCTTTGCAGCTAAGTGAAGCATGGAGCATTCTCCCACACTCAAGTGGCAGTACGGCATAGCAAAGCTCTTTCGCAGCTCATTCTGCCTGCACTGCACACAACTTGCAAGATGAGGAACGCTTCCCGCCCTTCTCAGCAGGGAACTTGGTTGTTTAGGTTTATTATTATGTTGACTCTGTGGCACACTGGTTTGCTTTTATACCTTGGTGTGTCTCCTTTACATGCAATCATGTGTTTCATGTTTTCTTTACCCATGTTTTGACTTGACTAAATGTTGTCAGGAACCCTTTTTTTTTTTTCATTGTTGTGTTGTTGACTTGACTTCCAAGAGCGAACTACCCTGATTATAGGTTGAAGTTTTAAGAGTTTGAGGGATACATCAATTTTCTTAGACGTAAACAACTTTGCAAGCTTGCCTGAAGTCAGAATTCTATAATGATGGGTTCTACGCTACTGCTTATTTTTCTTTGATTTAGTTAATATTTTGTTTTGTTTGTTTTCTTAGAGTTTTGTCTCCTTTTTCCCTACTACTTCATTGGTTATCTGCAGGGCTACATACATTTGTGTTACCTGTTCTTGCAACTAGCATTTACAACTAGCTTAATCCCCCAATTATAAGGCACAAAAGTATCTGTGCATCCTATAAACGTAAATAACAACTTAAATATTAGATTTTTTTGTGACATTCAAGGAAGATTGCATCTGTCAGCCACATAAGCCCAGTTTTGATTTACAGATTCACATTTTTTATTGCGGACCTATTCTTACTGACAGTAATTATGGTAATGGGATGAGCTAGACTAGAGGCAGTCAGTCGGCTGCGTCAGTTGCTGTGAACAAGCTGCTCGTGTTAGTCGAGGTTGTTACTACATTATTTATATTAAAGAAGCGAGCAACGTCTGAGTCCATACTTTTTCACATATAGGAATATTAGAGTAGCTTTTAAAAAAAAAGCTGATTCTTGAAACAGAGCAGGTTGCAAACCATGAGGCTGCTACAAGTGTTGGTGTGTCCTATATACGATAACAAAGAAAATACTAGAATTTAACCCTAAAATTAAGGTGCATCCTATATACAATTGTGTCCTATATTTGGGGAATTAAGGTACATGTTGCAGAGGTCAAAAGGTTAGAATTGCAATCATTCCTAAACAAAAAATATTTATGATACCTGTCTTGTTCATGTCAGATGCTGCTGTCTCACACAAAAATATATATTTTCTCCATCTTTCTAAACACTCTTTATTCCATTCACATGGATCGCATGTGCTCAGTTTTTTGATAACGTATTATAACAAGGAACACATCATGTAATGTCTTGAATAAAGAATACCATTTTTCCACTCAATGAGTTGGAAGCATTATATATGGCATTGTTAATGTAAAGTCTATAAAGTGCCATAAAGCTCTAGAACATTACTTTTTTTCTACTGCTTCCTTGATTTGTAATTTTGGTTAATGGTTCATTTATTAATTGGTTCATTTTGAGAAACGAGTCAGTTACTGGAGTCTCCATGGTCCAATGAAATATGATTTTTGTAGAAAAGTGATGAGCTCAAGTGACCACTGGGTTTAACATTCTCGACCTATTGTGAAAATAGTGAAGATAGATGAGGAAACGTGTTAAACTATACCCTTGGAATCAGAGTGGCAAGGCTTATAAGGATTTTTGCTTGGCCTTCGTGAGCACCTCTTAGTTTCCTTTTTGTTTCCTCCTCTGTTACACAGTCGGATTAATGTGAATGCGCTTGGCGGGTGGGAATAGCCACAGGCGGATACCCTCTCCCCCCAGGGATCTGAGAGGTAGAAGTCTAGGGAGGTCAGGCTTCCTTGGCCTGGGAAAGGCCTGGACGAGCACAAGAGGGTGGGGGGCTTTGTAAGATAGATGGAAAGGATAAGTACGCTGAACAAAAAAAAAAGATGTAGAGATATATATGAGTTTATTGACAGATAAATCACGGGGGGGGGGGGGGGGTAATTACCTACACGATGGTGTGACATCATTCACTGATGTGAAACAGCCATTAAAGCCAACTAGAAAGAGAAAAATGTGGATTACACCAAAACAAGAGTACATTTGCAAGAGTACATGTCTCGGACGTCTGTGTTGGAATAGGGAGGGTACACTGTACTGTAAATGGAATGGAAAATTAGATCTGTAGCAGTTTGAAAAAGGAAAAACATGACGATGGTACGCATTTACATCTTTTCTCATTTCCTCCTCCCCTTTCAGACCAAGGAAGCGGAGTGTCTATGTTTCTCATAGGAACTTAATTCCGGTATTTTATCTTGCGTCATCAAAGTGTGTTTGCATGTGAGTATTTTTGTGTATGCTCTCTGGAGACCAGTAGCATTGCCTATGGACCAAACACAAATAAATACCAATATGGCTTGATTTCCACAAAAAGATATTGCAGTTAGGACACAAGTTTCGCAGCAATATTGCCAACTATTTCAGTCATGTCTACTCTGAACCTAGGTCAACTTTCAGACTTGCTTCAATTTCACTCGTGTGGTTTTTGGGGCAATGTGGTTGCGGGTGTTACTAAGTGTGTTTCTGTTACATCAGTATGCTCTTCAGACAGGGGTCTTAATGATGCCAAGCCAAGTTGCTACTATCTTGTTAACAATAAGAAATATGTTTGAGACGCAGATTCTGCAGCATGCCCCATTGCTTGCTGAGATGAAAATTAATGCTGGAACTCAAGCCACTCTGTCTTCTTCTATTGCTAGTGTAAACCAGAAGTGACTTCAGTGCTTGAGCACCTGTATGCCTGGATGATCCCATGGACTTGTTACATGCAGTCTCCCTGGATCCTGGGAGGCTTTTCTATCTTTCATTCTTTCTTTCCCTCCATTTTCCTGCTGTCTATTTTGGTCAACTGGTGGCCTGTTCCCACAGTGCTGCTGTTCCCATGGTTATCGTCGCGTAGATAGCAAATGGGGGGTTGGGGCGGTGGCGCTGGGCTTGATGGAGAGCGGTAGAGACAGCATTGCTCTATTCCAAGGGATCGGGGACTCTGTGATGGGTGGGTGGGTTGGGGGGGTCTGGTGGGGTGAATGGGCCGGGGGGGTAAGGGTTTGAGTGTGTGAGCGTGCGTGATATGTAGCTCCCATGAATATCACAGGTGGCCCAGGAGGATCTGCGATAATGTTTTTAATTGAATTACCATTGGGTGATATGCTTTTCAGTCCCATCCATAAAATCGGCAGCAAGCATATTAGATATAAATGATAAAGCCGTATTTTAATTAGATTATCCTTTAGGGTCAAACTAAATTCTGCCATTGTTCGGGCTTGTATAGTCTCATTTTAAAGCTATTTTTTTCCTTTAAAACACTAAGTGACTGGAACCTATTTGGTCCCATTGAATTTAAAATACTGGATTAAATTTCAAGTAAAAATGTGCCTCTCCAAAACGAATATTCTTTTTTAGAGGAAAAAAAAAACATCACTATGATTTTTTTTTTAATTGGTAAGAATATAAAATGGACCGCTCAGTTTGTATTGTGTCAATAATTTTCAGTGATCAAAATGATCTAAGCTATCATATTGATCATCAAAGTAATGTATTCCACGTTAGTCATTGCTTTATTGACATGTCAGTGTCAAGGGTAAGCAGGAGACAAATGTAAACGTTAGGGTCTTGAGCTGAAATAGTGACGCCTGATGTAAAAACATGAACGTTTCATGTTTTGGGTGCACTTTTGGGCTTAAGTACGAAGGTGAGGTGATAAAGGTGGCACAGGAAGTTGATAGAAGGAGTAGCTGCCTGAAGTTGTTTGGAGGGCAAGGACGAGTGAAAGGATGGGAGCAAGCCCGCATTTGGAGGGAAGGGAGGGGTGTGGGGCTCAAAAAGAGGGTTGGATTCAGTTCCCACACTTCTAATTACTGTGTCACTGGAGACTGAAAGGGGACTGCCCCTGGCCCTAGGGAATTTGCTGGGGCTGTTTGTGGACAGGGAGAAGTGTTTCAGCGAATGAAGGAATAGTAGAATTAAAAACGATGCGTGACAGACGAACTCTCTCGATCATCTATCCCCTCTCTTGGTTTTACCTCCTTTCATTAACACTTGATGTGATATATTTTACTGGAAACCCTGCTCTGTCTGATTTTGCCCACATAGCCCAACATCTATCCTCCAACCCAGTTCTCCTTAACCCTTCTTTCACTTCTCCAGCTTCCCCTGCGGTCTTTGTTCATCATCGTGTACTGCCACCCTTCGTCAACCCCATATGTACTCCCTTTTTAACCTCCTCTCTGCCTACCCGCCTAATTGCATCCCCCCTGTGTCTCTTGTTGACATGGGAAAGGCTCCCTGAGACACTTTGATGTGCATTTTAACTCACATGCACGCACATACCCACTGATGTTTTATCCCGCATCATTATTGCCACTTAACCCCATGTCCCCTCCCTCTATTATTTGGTTTTATCTCGCCTTTTCATTGCCAATGCACCTTTGCTTTCATCCTGATAACATATTTGATGTCAACAAGACAAATAGCCTGTGAGGGAGCTCCTGAAAACAACCCCTATCAGTTTTGGCGCCTTTGCGTGTGAATCACTTATTTATTAACCTACACAAAGCAGCCTAGAATTCACAGTATAGCAGTGTATAAAAATACATCAGTTTACCATTCAGAAAGAGTATAAAATTGAGGTTGGTGCACTTGAGTAGCTATTTGATAATCTTCCAGAATTACATTCAATATTGGGGCAGATGTCATAACTGCAAGTTCAGTATCATCAATAACAAATACTATAATAATAATAATAATATGTAAATATTCTCAAGTTTCAGGGTTATTAAGAAGATCAGTGGTTCTCAACCTTTTTTCATTGACATACACCTATGAAATATCTTTTCAGCAAAGTAAGCACTAACCAGCACAAAACCATTTCAAGGTAATGATGGGGCTATCCATCCATTCTTCCATTTTCTATAGCCACTGCTCCATACAAGGGTCGCAAACTTGCTGGTGCCTACTCCAGTTGACTTTGGGCTGTAGGTGGGGGACACCCTGAATTGATTGCTAGCCAATCACAGGACACACAGGAAGGAGCAACGATTCACACACCCAATCACACCTAAGGACAATTTAAAATGTCCAATACACTTGCCATGCAAGTTTTTTTTGACTGTTGTAGGAAGCCGGCGTGCCCAGGCGGGCTCGGGTAAAACATGCAAACTCCACCAAGAAGGCTGAAGCCAGGTGGAATTGAACTCAGGTCCCTTAACGGTGATGCGGATGTGCTAACCACTCGTCCACCGAACCGCATGATGGGGTTAAAAGAGCAATATTGAAGTTTCATAAATATTTGGTGTTTCTATTTTTGTTTCTAGTATTTGCCACAACAAATACCCTTGATTAATTTAATGGCATTGAACGTTAGGACTGGATGTGATGTCAAGTCATTGTCAAGGCCATCTCTTGCACCCACCTGTCACTATTGAGTTTAAAAAATAATAATAATAATAATTGGCCTCACTGGGTGGCTGTTATAATCATCCATAGAAAATGTCTTGAAACAAAGCTACCCTAGGCCACTATTAACTCCACTGCATAATGTCTCTGTCCCCTTTTGGCGAGTATGGCTGTGTGGAATTTTTCACACAAAGTGATTCGAATGTTTTTTTAGCTCGCGTACATTAAGCGAGCAAAACCAAAACTGTACTTGGATGCAGTTTTTCTTGATAAACAATATACTTTCACTTCCAAGCCGTGAGGGTGCTGGACCATTTGTGTCTGGTTTATTAGACTTTGGAACTGCATTTGTAGTGCTATTTTTATGATGTACTTAATTCAACAACTCCAGGCTTATAGGTTTCGATGAATTTGGATGGTTTTAAATAACCATGACTGTTAAAACCACAGTGTATCGCCAGTTGTATTTCGCCCCTCCAGAACGCCAGAGGCAGTGCTAAAAGCACGGAATAACCAGTTATCGGCCCATGCCTAAAGTTGCTTCATGTTTCAATTCGATTGTTCTTAATTTGAAAAGAAAAACTTAGTGGTCCAGTCATGGCATCACTACAGGAAGAGGATTGACATGGCTTCATCAATGTTTTGTGTTAAAGTGCTAATAACTTAAGTCTAAGAATGTTTATCAAACAGTATCGCCAGACACATTTTGGAATAGAATTTTTGAGTGTCCAGTGACACAATTAGAGGAATCAAAGATGGTAAAATATTGGTAGAATGTGTTGCCACAAAAATGATTATTTTATCATGTCCCCAGTCTTGTCTTAGAGGGACCTTCCATGTCTATAAGAAAGAATTGCCCTGCTTGCAGCCATTACAATTGTCAATATTTACAGTCTTGTATGAGTCACTCAACATTACAATAACATTCCCTGCATGCCTCTGCATCAGAAACAGATGAGAACAAAGTAAAAGTGAGGCACGCTGCAGGGTGAGCAGTACTGCTGCTGTGATAAACGTTATGAGAAGGAATCTGCCTGTGAATCTCCCATGACGAGCCTTGTGTGTCTGTATATGCGTGGGCAAACGAAGTTCATGTAACTTGCTTCAGGTTGACAGTATAACGTGTGAGTGTCCCGACAGTTTCAGAGCAGTTGCCACACATCAGAGGAAGTAGTGTACAAGGCATGTTGTCATCACATTACGAATGCTGGAATTTATGGACCCAGCCTCACCCCAAAAGATACCAGCATTTTTTTTTTTCATCGCATGGATGCCAGAGACAGACATTTTATTTATTTTTTTTCACCACAACAGATGGTGTAGTATCCATTAAGTATCCAGTATGCAGTATCCAGTATGGCGCAGAACCCAGGGTTGAACAATAGTTTAAATGGAGTTTTTCAACTTTTGCTGAAGTGAAATGAACAAGAAACTTTTTAATTATAGTTTAATTATATTTAATTATAGTTTGTCTATTGTGTGTGTCTATAAATTAGCTGGATTAGAAAAGGGCATTAAAAAGCTGTTTATTAAACCAGCCATCAAAGAACTATCAACAACATTGTGTTAGCAGGGGAATGAGTTTACTTAACTCCACTTGTGAAACACCAGTGTGCCAAGTATTCCATGCCATCTTCTACCCATTGCAATGGCAGCCTTAAGTTTAATCAAGTTGTTTTTCATTTTTACGCATTATGCCAAAAGATACCCATGAATAGAGACTGAGTACTTGTCTAATCCAGCTTTTTATGCAATTTTATCCCTTCTCAAAACGCATTGCTGAGCGAACAGCATTGTCAATGGACCTTTTCAGCACCCTGCTTTTCCTGAGCTGCTTGTCTTAGGACTGGCCTCAGCTATCTGGCGTCTAAAGAGGGAAGAAAGAGTGCTCAGAGTAGCAGAGAAAGAAGGAGGTTAGAGGTGAGAAACAACCAGAGAGAAGTGGCGAGGGAGATTGAAGGGAACCCTAGAAGGGGGTAGATGAAGCGCTAAGCAAGACATAGAGCAAGAGAGACAACTTAGGTCCAATAGAAGAGAGAGAGAAAGACATTGGGGTTGAAGGTTGAGTGGGGAGAAAACAGAATTAACTGACTATGCCAAGCTGAGGGAACACATTAGGGCTATTTGTGTGATGACCGGACTGTTATCTTCTCTAAGATAGACTGTTATCTTCTTCAGAAGCCCTTGAAACCCAATAATATGGACCTAGGGAGCAGACAAGGACAGTATCTTGTTTCGAGTAAGAAAACCATTGAAAAAGAGAAGTTTAGTAAGAATGTAAGAAAAGATGTGTTTACCAGATGAAAACCGATTAAAAACATACTTTTACTCACAGTTTGTCACGGGCAAGCATTCACACAGACCCTCAAAAAGTGTACAGTGCCATTGGTATGCATCCCTGTCCAGTTAGTTGGCTGTGTCTTTCTAAAGGAGCACTTTATGTAAACAAGCCCACTTGCTTGTCCTCACAAATATTTTTTAAAATACCCTTAAATGACTTATACAGCTGAAGGCTTAAGTGAGTAATCTGACCTTGCCGGACACATTAGCTCATTAGATGTGTTTTAAATATGAACACCATGTTCACTCAGTTACCAATCATTTTACCGTTATCGCTTAGCCTGTGACGGAACATTGAACAAACATTCAGACTTGCGTTCTGAGACCTGTTTTAAAATAACTTCATTGTGTTTTTAAAGCAATTCACCCACTCTCATCATGCAATTACCCTTTTCTTGCTTACATATATTCAAAACATTGTGTTTGATTGACAGCAAAAGCAGTATACAGGTATATCAATTCAAATGTTTACATTAACCCTAGTAATACTCATTTTAAATGACAGATTGTACATTGTAATTGATGTATAAATACCTGAACCGATGGTTCGACATAATATCATTGATAATTTTGTAATATTTTCACATCAACGCTACAACATCCAGTTGGTTGTAACTAGTCTGGCTTTTTCTTCCACGACTCCACAATTTGCACCCCTGGGAAAATTTTGAATGACTTTTATCAAGAACGTTGCTATATGTTTATTTTTACATCTGTGTAGTGTATACAGCAACCTGTGTGTGTTTTTTGTGTACAAGTGAAGTGAGTCAGAGGAAGGAGTGTGTGATGTCAAGTTCAGACAACCTCTGCTGTAGTCCAAGTTCAGGATGGCGTCAGGTGGTATTGGTTAGTTAACAGAGCTGCTAATTACGTCAGACTTGGGGTTCTGAGACACTGTGCAGATCCCCTCAGGAACCTGTGGGAAATGTGACCACAGGATTTTTTCCCCTGGTTTCCCTTCAGCTTTATTGGCGTTTTGACTACCCAAGATTTTAACCCAGAGGATTTACAGTCAGCGCTTATTCTACAAAGTAAAAGTTGCTAGTTCTCATAATAATTACTTTGAGTAACTATGATGTCCAAAGAACTAGTCAAGCACTGAGTACTAGTTCATGAAGCTTAGGGTGTTTTTTTTTTTTTTAAATAGATCATAAAAGTAAAAGGAAAAATATATAAGTGTACAGTTTTAACTATTGGCTAGCGAGATGACTTTGCATAATAAATGTAAAGACAAATTCACCTCAATTGTGTTATTGAGTTATTATCCTTGTTTATATTCATGAAACAGCACAAATTCAAAGTAGAGCTCTTTAAAGTTGAAATGTTCTCATTTTTAGGCAGGCAGATGGAATGGTGCATGGCAGCTTTGTTTTGTTCATATTCTTTAATGCTAAGGTTAACTTAGATGTACTGTAAGGCTTTAGGTGTTTTGCCTTTTTTGACTGACTCAACATCGCCATGAAGTGGTCTCATCCAGGCTTCAAATGAGTAAGTCACTGGAAGGGAAACAGCATTTTTTTATAATTATTATACGTTACATAAAAAAAAAAAAACAACAATACGTGTGTTTAATTTGCCCAATGGGATCCAATAAGACAAATGTATTTATGCTTACTGCTTTACAGATATATTTGGTTCCACTTTAAATCTGTTGTTGATTATGGCCACTTCCAAGCCGCAGAGTGTTTTTTTCTTCTTGAGTTCAAACAACTTTAAAATGGCACAATATTTTAAAAAAAACACAGGCTAGGATCCTGGCGTTCTCTGTTATGTTGTTGGCGCCACCTTCGCACTGCAGTAAATATCAGTGCGAGGTCTAATCCCCCCCAAGCCCTCATATGTGACGTTTTTTGGGCAATGTCAGCAGCACAAATCACATGGAATCTGATCTTTTCCAGATCGGATGTGGGTCACTTCAACATGTGGTGTTGAAGTTGCTCTTAAATGGCTCCGAAGACAAGTGTGAGTTGTAAAGAGATGTGACCTGACTTTAAAAAAGGCCAGCAGACTTCCAGTTGAAGAAGTTAAATGAATCAAATTTTATGCTGGCTCGTTGATTAGTTTTGTTAACGCATGAAGAATCCACTCGCTTGCAATCCAATAGTGCTGGATATCGAGGCTGGAAAGCATATTGCAATACATTTTGATACAGCAAAGGCATGTTGCAATACGTATTGTGATATATTGGGCAATGTTAGAAACCCATCACTATTTAAATTAACACTGGCGGAAAACACAAAAAACATTTGAATAGAGAAATTCTATTAATCTTTTTTTTTTCAGAAGCTGCACATAATTGACATCTGTGAGACACATTAAACAATTTTTTTCTAAAACCACAAATAAGCATCAGTACAACATGAAATGTGATTGTCACAAAATGTGCGCGTCACCGTTTGTAAAACTATATCACCATTTGAAGCGCTTGTCACCAGTTGTTTACACATGTCACTATGTCGCCATTTGCAGTGTGCATGTCACCTTTTGCATCAGTGAGTGTCATTAAGGATTTAATGGCAATTATCCTTGATATTCAATGTCATTTAGCAATGCATGTCACAATTTGTCATTAAACCCTTTATCTTGTTTAGTATACAAGTTGAGTTCCTTTAGTGAAGCCTTTGTCAGAAGATAAGTTGTAATCTCCTGGATAATACTGCTTAGTTTTTGCACTTAGTCCTGCTTTGTTTTTGTAAAAAAACAGTGGACATCTGTTTCTTGCTGAAGTTGCTCTTGGATCCTGGAATACCATCACATGACATTAATATTAAATACTGTAAATATAGAAATTATAGGCTGGAGAATTTTGTTTACCTTATTGGTCAGTTCTTGGGCTTTTGCTGACTTGTTATCATACTTTTTCATTAAATTGTAAACAAGTCTGTTGTTGATGGTTGACTGCTTTCATCTTGTTTACTACTTTTTTAAATTTCCACATTATGGTCGTTCTTTTTTGCTGGACCCTATCTCGGATATGCTTCTTATGACTGGATGGTTATGTTGCACGTGCATTGTCAAATTGGTCATTCCACTGCTTACACATAGTTTCTTCACTATGAAAACATCATACAGCAAACAATGCTGTTGTCAGTATTTCTCTTTTTAGAGCTGAAATGTTTCCAGATAGACAAATTTTCCCTCTTAATGCGAACACTTCCTCTTGGTCAGCCATTTTGCTACTTTAAGCATAAATAAAACAGATCTGTGACATCACTTGCGTTGATGAGAAAGAAAGACAATAAAAACCAAGAGGAAATGGATTGTTATAGTTTATTGAATACTTTATAACGAATAATCACAAAATACTACAAAAAATAAGGCATCTAAAAATTGGAACACAATAATTTGGAAACTGAACGTTGTATTACCTGATTCGGCATCCCAGAATAGATTTTGGTCTTCCTGAGAGGATGGATTAAATTATGTAATATTACCTTCGGAAGATGGGCAATTTACACACTGTTTGGTTTATAAAAAAAAAAAAAAAACATTTTGCTTCTGTGCTCATTCATAAATGACTACATGCTAGTATTCTTAGACCACTGACTAGTTTTGAAAACAACACATTTATTCAAGCAAGTTCTTTGACTTCTGCTAGCATTAGTTTCTTCCTTAAACACTCATGGGCAGCTTATCCCGACAGGAAAGTGACATCATTGAATCCCCTTTATGGTAACCACTGGCTTATGTCAGTTGAACATTCCTGGCGATGTGACCGCAATTAGAAAAAAAGCCCTCGAAAGAGTTTTTCTTAAGGAACCTCCGCTGTGGCGGAGGTTCCTCATAATTCCTACATTCCTCATAATTTGATTTAATTATCTCGTTATGGAACATCTCATATTGTACGCAGTTTGCACTGACTGATTTATGAAAGTATTTCATGATAAATCTTCAAATTAGCTCATCTTTTTCAGTGCACCTTTTTTTAATGTTTATTAAGTTTATTAAGTTTTGATTTATAAGCATCATACAAAAACAGCATTTGGACAACTGCTACTTTTTGAAGCTAGCTATAACATAGCTTTGTTAGAATAAAACAAGATGAAACGAAAAATGAAGTGTATCTGTGCCATAAGAAAAGGTAGAACAAGAAACATTGTCTTTCACAGGAAACTGCAGCACCACAATGCATGTTGCATGACTTAGATATAACGTTGCAAAACAAATCACCCATCATTTCCATGTGCCATCAGACTGCTGCACAAAATGACAAGGAACCAAAAATTTCTCAATTCTGTCGACATGGGGCAGTGGAAAAAAACAATGAGTCTGTGAAATGTGTGTTTTAGTTGGATGGAGGAAGGATGTTCTTCTTGTAAATATTGTAAATATGCGTTCGACCGCACTCTTGAACAGCTGAGTTAAGCATTCTTAATCTTTCCCTGGACTCCAAAGTCACAATAAGAATGAAAGACATCGTTTTCAAACGGAAACTTCGGTGCATGTCTTGCTCCCAGTTCCCACACTGCGCCTTACCTGACTTGCTGCATTTTGAATCAAATCAATAGCACCCAATTGGCTCCCCAGACCATGTGACCTACATTGGTCCTAAAAAGCGCCGCTTTTTTAGATTGGAGTAGGATTTTCCCATGGGAGCTGCCTACGGAGTCAGCAGCGCTGGGTGTGTGAGCGTGTCGGGGGGGACTCCCCCACCTCCTCTCTAATATCCCCCTTTCTCTCCCCTTTTTTCCTCCACCTCCCATCCTTTAAAACACAGTATCACACTTTAGATGGCCTTTGTTGTCACAGCAAGGAACATTCTTTCTCTAGCACTGCCACACGGAGTGTGAGAATGCCTGAGGTTCCCTGGAAAACACCAAAGGAAGAAAAGACTGAGACATGTCGCAATTGTCCCAAATTAGAAAAGATCAATTAAAAGAAAAGTTCTGTTTGAATGTTTGCCGTCCTTTTGATCTTGTCAAGTCTGGCATTTTTATGCCTGCTAATTGAAATGAGGTGTAGCATTGTGGTAAAAACCAAAACTTCACCCATGCGGTTCAAGCCGGGCAACCACCGTGCCATTTTAGAAATGTCTGTTTTAAACTTTTAGTAAATCGCTGGTCTCAGAACCTCAAAGCTAACCAACGAAGTCCTCACACAATACAAACCGGGTGACAGTCAAGACTTAGTTTCTCACGCTGTACAGCAATGTTGATGATCTTTAGTCTGCAGCTCATTTAAAATGTTTTCTAACCTCTGAAAACACAAAAACTCCAATTTTTTTCTGCTGTTTGTGACTTTGAAAGTCTAATTTTTAAACTATCCAACAGCAAAGCTATACCCTTGTAATGTCCATAACATAATGTGTTTATTGTTAATCTAATTGTGTAGGCACCGTAAAGGGGGGGGGTGATTAGCGAATGTTTGGAAGTCCAGCCATAACCTCGCCTCAGAGAAAAGCACATTTATGACACCAATTGATTCCTTTTGTCAATCTTCCAAATGGTATTTTTTTCATTTTGCTGTGGTGTTTTTTTAATGTTTTTTTGTGATTAATTTTCTTTTGTGTGTGATTTTTTTTTACCTGTTCTTTTGTTCGTTATAATGCATTTTTGTTATTATTTGTGGTTAATTTTCTTCTGTTTTTAATGTGGTTTTTTATTTAATTGTGGTGTTTTGTCTTTTTTAATGTGTCAAGTGTTTTTTGTGTTGTTGTTTTTTACTTTTGCTTGATTTTTGTTTGCTATTTTTGATTTCTGTTATTGTCTCTTGTAACTCGTTTTTGCTTTTTGAGTTGCCATTACTTTTTTTGTTGTTGTCTGCATGTGTACTTTATACTTTAGGGCCACTGTTCTTTTAGCATTTAGCATGTAACGACAATGACAGCAAACCACGTTGCTGTTGTTGCTTTCATGCTATCGGGCACATTTACTGAGTTGCATCACTTACAAATGTCAAAAGTCTTGCTCCCATCCATGTCAATGAGATCATCCAAAAGACAAATTGGACATGAGAGGCCACACAGAAGAACCCCTCCCATTTTAAAACTTTGTGAAGTCACCTGTACACTTTTTTTGGCTGCACTTGTGCTCTTTATGAAACAAATCTGCAGTCAGTTAAATATATTGATGTGGAAAGTCTTGTACTCATGTGCTTCAGCTAGCCAAAACCAGCAAAAAATTGTTTAAAAAAAAAAAAAAATCATCCGGTCTCAGGCAGTCAAATGGAAGCATTGCCATCTGTATTCATTTAAACACAAACCACCCACTTTGACTAAATTCATTTAGCATATTTCCATCCAAATCATGAATGCATGTGAAGCGTTACGCAAAGCCGTTCATACCAATAATCATCCTGTGCACGCTTTCTCATTCGCGTTCACGGCATACCTGCATTTCGTTGTGTTTTGATGATTCACGGAACGATTTCATCGCAGGTTGCGTGTGTGCCTGCCAGTGTGTGGCTTAGCCTTGAGAGTTCATTGCAGGTTCTGGCTTGCTCCACTCTGGGAAACTTTTGAGCTAAGCAAATAGCCCTCTGTTATTCTGGCTGCCGCCTCACTCATATGTGTGAGCACGGCAGTTTGGATGCATGCGTTTTTTTGCGCACTGCGAGTGTTTTGTCTGTGCTGGTGGAATGATTTTTTTTTTTTTTTAATGTACAGTATGTGCAAATGCATGTTTTCTGTGTGTGTGAGCGTGTAAAGGCAGAATCACGGGACAGATGAGCCTCATTCCCACAAACAAGACAGGAGCTGACACCTCAGGATCTTCCCACACCTCCACTGTCTAGCCACTCTCCCCATGTCTTGACCTCAGTCACCACAGAGGCAAACACAGCTCGCTGAAAGCCAAGGTTGGGGAGTCTGTGGACCGTGGGCCATATAGGGCCTGCATTAATCTTGCTTTCCACAAATGCCCATGGTATACAATATTTATGCTATTATCCATCCCATTTTTGCATAAAGGCTGTGCTTGAATCGCGGTGGTCATTTGAATTTGGATTTGAGAGGCTTCTGACAAACAGTGCAACTACTGCCATGCCACATTTACATATACACATGGAAAACACAAAATACAATTTGTACATGTATCTGTTTATTGTGTATTCCATTTTGACTTACCTTTTTTCAAAGACGTACCCTCTGTGAAACTTTAGTAGCAGGTAGTGCATGAAACAAAAAAAGTGTGCCATCCATGTCTATTTTATTAAAATTTGGTGGCACAGTGGAAGATTTGTTAGAACCATTGCCTCACAGTTGAAAGGGACAGGGTACAATTCCTGCTCCAGCCTCCCTGTGCTCGCATGTTTTGTTTCCGGGCACTCCAGTTTCCTCCTACATTCCAAAACTATGTATGGAAGATATATTGGTCACTCTTAAGTTGTTCTTATGTGTGATTTTGAGTATGACCGGTTGTCTGTCTTTGTGTGCCCTGCAATTGGCTGGCAACCAGTTCAGGTTGTCCCTCGTCTAATGCCCAATTACAACTGGGATAGGCACCAGCATGCCGGAAACCCTAGTGAGGATAAGCGGCTAAAGAAGGTGGATGGATTAATGGATTTGTAGTGATACCTCCAGGCGTTGTTATTCAGCAACCCCAGACGAGAGATCGTATAACCAAATTGATTTTATTTCTGGCTTGTCTGCTGAAAAAATGCAAAAAAAGTCACTGTAACAGTTTTGCTATAAGTTGCTCCATTTTCTGTTTATTTGAAAATGTACTTTTCCTGTCACAGCATTGAAAAAGCATTAAATTAGATTTCCTGATACCTTTAGACATTCAGTTAAAAATTATATCATATCACCTGGAGGGCCTTCACGTACCTCCAGGGATACCAGAACACCCATTTGATAAAGCTGGTGTAGATAAAGCACAATATAAGTGCACTTTATTTACTACTTTCATCAAGGTGGATATTTAATTTGTTAAGCTATGACATAGCTCTAATTCTGAAAGGCACAAGGGGCAACATGATTCCATTTAGAGTTCATTCATTCTCATCAACACAAATTGTGAATTTGGATTTAGAGGACACTTTCAAGCTCTAGAAGTTGTCGTTATTCAAAGCAAAATGCTCATTGAAGAAGATAATGTATCTATCCTCACATACATTAGACAGATTTTCCTGTGCATTTTAAGGGTCGCCGCATATCAAGCACGGCCCAGTGCAACTGAACTGTCACACATTTTAGGTCGCGTTTGAGGCCATCAACTATGCACCATCCGCCCACAATACCCTCACGGCTGTGATGTGGTGAAATTCAGGAGATCTTTCGCGACCAAAATTGCAGTTGGGGTTACAAAGCTAGATGTAGCTCTCCCAATGTGAATAACTGTATATCATAACACTTAACTATATTTAGAATTTTTATTGTAATTCATTATTGCTTTTGTTTCCAAAGTTCACAAATGAAGTATGTTGATAATAAAATATGATACAATAGTCTATATGGTGCTTCAAAACATTGTTTTCCAATAAAGGCATTTCTTCCATTGAGGCGATTAATTATGTATGCGAAGCTCATTAGGCTGGTGTGTAGATGTGAGCTTTTTTTTTTTTCAGCAATTGTCCACTTAAATTGCTTTCAACCATGTTACTCGGTGTACAACAGGCCCAAGTTAAACGCTTGCCAATCTCGTCACAGCTAATATTATGACCATACTTGAGTGAGATTTGTTGAATGCGGTTTGATTTAAAGCCCTGCATTTAAGTGGAATGTTGTTTGCTGGGTGGAGCTCAGGTGTGTTGACAAGGCTTTTAGCACTCACATGCTGTCAGGATGGCTCACAGACAAGTGGGTGTTTGTGTTGCGTGCGTGTGTGTGCGAACGGCGGGGGCTGGCAAACAAGAGGACACTAATGTCCTGCTGAGGAGGATGGGTGTCCTCCGCCATCGAGGACAGAACGGCACGGAGGTGTGAATGTTACAGAGGCGTAAATGCTCTCCTGCACACACACGCGCGCCCATAGATCGGATCTGCGTGTTGCTCTTTTCACACCAAAGTGACAAGGTGGGAAAATGTCTGCTTCTGGTTCACTTTGCCAAAACAACTTGTTATACATTTCACTTATTAATCCAGTCAAAACAAAAGTGAAAATCAATTTTTGGCACGTGTATGGAAAGCATTGTATGAAATCTCATGTGTTCAACACACCTTCTTGAATCTTCCTTTTGAATTCTCTGTGCAGGCGTGTAACAGTGACCAGTATGTCGCACTGCCAAGACAAGACATGATGAGGATGCTTAAACAGAAAGGTTAGTCAAACCTCTCAAAATGACGCGCAACTCTAGCATAACATTATGCTAATGCGAAAGTGAATTTATCACTGCATTGAATCTAATTTAAGTTTTTGTAGGTTTTTTGCAGGCAAGCGATATGTCTCTGACCCCACCAGAGAAGGAGCCGCTTCATCTTGAACTCCCGAGATATGGTCCTCAGTGTAAGTGGGCCTCCCTGTCGGACCTGGATCCCGTGACCCTCAGCTTTCCTGGGGGCGCACCCATACAGCTGCATGCGGTACCGCCGACCCTGGTGCCACGGGTACCGCACTACTTTGTCTGTACCCGGTGTGGAAAGGTGTTCTGGGAGGGCTCTCATTTTGGACGTGTCCTCTCCATGTTTCAGGAGATTATGACTTTCACTGATGAAGGTACAGAGTAAACGTTTAAACAGCACGGCAGAAACGTGAAACGTTATTGTCATGGGAAGTTGTCTAAAGAAAGCTACAAAACCAACATTTTTTTTTAACTGTTAAATATTTTATTTAGCTTACTTGGGTGAAGATGTAAACACATTTCCCATTGTGTCAAGCATTTTTATTGTTTTTGAAGCAAACATTTGAATCACAACTCGACTTGTCAGTTGTTACTTATAAAAACAGAATCTAATCAGAAATGACCTCTAGGTTTGTGTTAGCATTTAATTTTTCTAATTGTAATTGTTTTTATAATTATTTTAAAGATTGTCTTTATTTAAGGAGCTGAGAAAAAGCAAGTCCTTTTTTGAGGTTTTAAGGTTCTCTGCGTATATTCAATTGTTGTCAGTGAAATTCTGTTTTGCTTCTAATGACATTTTTGTTGTATTCATTCACTGCTGGTGTTTTCTAAATAAAAAGAAAATCACGAGAATGAGACTACACAGGTGTAACATGAACAGCTCGGGGTCTGGGTGGATTTGACCTAACGGAGTAACCCACACATGCGGTGAGAATTCCTTCACATTACGTCTCAAACCTTTTTTCCTCTCTTCCCTAATCCTTCATTGACTTTATGTGTTTGCCCTTGAAATTTTTAAGAGCTCCTCATGCATTTCGTATACTCATAAAATCCAACTATCCTTAACACTTTTCAGATGTTCACTTTGCTTCATTGATGGCTCGCATTAAAAAAAAAAAAAAAAAAAAAAAAGTCATTTCCGAAGGCAGATTATGCTGAGACACATCCAGGTATATTAAATTTATTTTTCAATGGCACATCCCTGACTGACTGAGTTCCCATGCTTTCCATTCACTTTGTGGGAATGAAAGTTGAAGAACAACTCTGGAATGTCACCTAATGCCATGTTGCTAATTGCATAACTTCAAGGGATTCACTACCACAAAAAGTCATGTTACACCATCACAATACAGTTATCTGTTGAGGCTTTGTAAGTTATTGTGTCTTTTGAAGAATGGTGGAGGTGGTCCGTTCTTTGTGGGTGTTGTGGAATAGGACCAACTACATGCATGTGGGAAATTGAGCATTGCATTTAACGAGAAACTGTTAAGGACGACAACACTATCTTGGAACGACTTAGTGGTACGTTCAAACGACTTTGCCTGTACCAGAGTTCTGCAGCCCAGGCCTCCAGAGCTGAAATAATAGTTTGTTTGAATAAAAATTACAGTAGTTTATTGGTTTTCAGATTTAAAAAAAAAATAGGGATTATGTTGCTTACGTAATATTAAAACGTTTTAAAGGTTGGATGTCAGCGCCAGTCAAAAGTTTGGAAATGGCTTCAACTTCAATGTTATATCTTTTATTGAAATTGATATCGAAGTCATCCAAACTGCAGCAACACACAAGGAATCATTTACCAAAGTTAAAAATATTATTCATACTTAAATGCTTTAGATTCAGGATTCTTCAAAGTAGGTACACTTTTGCCATAGCGCATCGCGGTATTTTTTCAGTCAGCTTTAGGATGTGGATATGACTTTGAGCTGGAATGACTTTCAGTTCATCACTGTGCATTTTGAAAAAGCTTTGAGCTTGATTTTTTTTTTGTATGTCTGCGTGTTCTTTCAATGGAAAAAATAAGTGCCGGTACTCTACTTATTCAACTGTTGCCAGGTCTGTTAAGCTGTGGGTAACATCAGATCCATCCATCCAATTTTTTTAATTCCATTTCCTCAATTCAGATGCCAAAAATGCATTGTGGCTCCAGTGTCTTTTTTTTTCTCATTGAGTATTAAAGGTTGGTAACCTGACCTATACATTTAAAGGACTGCAATAAGTTCAAACGGCCTTGCACAGTCAAAACGTTTTCATTTCAACAGTTCCACCCACAACAATTTTTTAAACAGGTATGACTGAACAAAAATGCCTGCTGTCATTAAAAAAAAAAATGATCAGGGAAATCTAAAATATGTTACGTAGTGACACCCTATAGCCTAAAAAGTGATGCCTTATGCGCCTAGCCCAGGTGGCCGCAGCTCCATATGCCTTTGTGCTCAGCTCCTCTGCCTTTAAAGTAAACCACATAGCCTCTCTCATTTAGCCTCAACTGCGCGCAACTTGCCACTTTCTCTCGGCAGAAGCGCTGCCTTTATAGTGCAGTCCTGCCTGTCCGCTGAGCACCATCTCTGCTGCAGCGCCATGTTATTTGATCCTTGCTCTTTCTTTGCTGGGAAGAAAAGCTCGCCTCTTTCCCACGCTCCGAGGACACGTGGTGTCCGGAATGAATTGGATGCAGAAGGCCCTCCCTCCGCGGTACCACGTCACCTCTCTCGCTTGCTCTGTCGCTCCCTCTTCTCTCTCTCTTCACTCACACACAAACACACTCATGGGTTCAGAAGGCTTTTCAGCAAGAATGTTCACTGCTATCAGTGTTAGGTTTTTTTTTTTTCTTAACTGACATTTTTACATGACACTTTTATATGCGTTTCCTCAACGAGTTTTCCTGTCTACTGGTTTTCGGCGGCACGCATGCATAGCCGCTCCACCCTCTCTCGGGACCCCCCTCCTGTGTTTCCCCCCGCGTTACGGCGCCATACTTCGGCCTTGCACAGCAAGTCGCCCCGCTCAGTCCAGCCCTTGCGTTTACAACGCGTCATCTCAGCTCCAGGCTCTTTGTCTTCATGTTGAAAAAAATGCACGGCTTGTTTATCAACACATTGTGATAGAATGGAGATAAGGCTCCAATAATAGAACCACAACTGACTCATGTGATCATTGTAAAAGATTCCTCTATCCAAAGTTTAATCCATTTAGAAGTCCCAATAATTTGACAATAACGGTTTGAAAGCCAATCATTCTTCTGTTACTTCCCAAAGTATTGTTTATCTGCTTTTGGCTGCTTCCCAACGAATTATTGCTAAGAATTAAACGGAAGAAACACTGAAACATTTTGCTGCTGCGGTCTGCCCAAATGTTTTCCAAGTGTCCAGACGCACCGAAGCCAAAGTTCTGATGGTGGACAGATGTTCCTGATTTTCCACAAGTTCTCCTCCATTCACCAAGCCAAGTAGAGAGGGAGAAAAACACACACACACACACACAAACATAAGCAAAACACATGTATATCCCAATCCCATTGACAGAAAAACCGTGAGCTGCATTCCACGTTTGAAGTACTATGCCTTTGCACTTTTGCAGGTCAACGACTGCGGCAGAAATGAAAACACATCTGTTTCTGAATACGATATAAAAAGATCTGAGCGAAATTCTCACCAGTTGATTGGAGTGAGTCAGAGCTTTGTTTTTGAACATTTGCAGCTGTAGGAACAAACAAAAAGGAAGCTCACCGACACCTGCAGACACACCTACAAAAATGCATTGATGAATCACATCACACAGCAAATTTGAACGTTAATTTTAGAAAATTTGCCGCGCCTTAAAGGCATGCTTGGATAAGTTCTGACTGACTTTAACCCCATCAAAATACTTTTGGCATGAAAGGGAAAAGAAACCTTACAAATGTTTTTTTTGAATGAATGCACGCAAAAATCCCTTGGACATGCATCTTGTCGAAGGTTTTCCCAGGAGAGTGTGAGCTACAAACTGTGCCCCTTAAGCAAAAAAAGCCAAATTTACACCATAGTCAATTGTATTGCGGCCTTTTGTTGGTTTATGCATGTATAAGCGTTGATTTTAATTAAATATGTGGCTGCGGAAAACCCCAAGAGATGATTCAATCTTCATTGTATTTCGCATGACAGCAGCAAAATCACATAACTTCCAATTGAGTAGTAATCGCTACTTTTCTTCTGGTGTTTCAGTCGCAAAAATGAAAATCATTTTCACATGCTCTTTGGTCTTTAAAGTGACAATATGTAAGATTTAGACCGTTTTTCATTAAAAATGAATAAATTAAATGATTATAAATGTCCAAAACTTGTAAATAAATGTGTTCTTAACAACCAACAGTATATTTTAAATATAATTGTAGGTTTAGTTATCATTAAATTAGATTACTTGGGGGGCTGCCATGTCTGTTATTCCTACGGACAGCCAGGGAAGGAGTGTGAATTGTTGTATCTACCGTAATGCCCCTAAAGCTCCCACAGGTGCATGTGAAAAATTATACATACTCCCTTTAAACCAAAGTTCAGGAACATGTGAACAATATCATAAGAATTTGTTGAAAATTGATTTGTTGGTGAAAGAAGTTTCCATCTGCTTGTTTTTTACCCCACTGAGCTGTGGAAAGCATGATGTTCATTTGTAACTTAAGTCATTGTTCAATGTTCCCAATGAATGTGAACTAAAAGTCATTCCAATCATAAAGTGTCATCCACATCATAAAATGAAAGAAGCAAGGAGCTATTGTATGAGCAAAAGCTTACTTTAAATAATCGAAATTATTAAACATATTGTTTTGATCAACACATTTTGTTCACTGAATAATTCTATCATTATTTCTTTATGATAGTGATGACTTGAGTCTCAATCTACCCCTCGGGGAATCTTTAAACAATGAAAAAACACACAAGTATAACATTTGACTGGCACTGTAGTTTTAACCTAGAAAATGTATGACTATTACTTTAGTCTCATTTTTCTTTTTAGTGTGACTAGAGTACTACTTTGTAATAGTAAAAATACCCCATATAAATGATTGTCATAAATGTTGCATAAGTCATTTACAGTATTATATAGTTATATCAGGATTTAAACTGGCAAACTCTGAACACCTGCCGCTGCAAAAGTGCACCAAATGTACCGTTTAAGAGTGTGGGAAACGCAAAACAAACGGAGCAAACGCCCCACATACACCTTGTGCGGTTTGCACTCATTTCCTCCATCCATACGTTTGTTACACTTCAACAATCTTCTCTCACCACCTCTCACACTAGGCGTCAGTCACTCACACACACACACATACACACAAAGGCACTCGGTTCCCACGGTGGTGCGGAGCGGCGTGTCAATCCGCGCGCAGCGTCACCTCTTTTCACTTGCAAAAAAAAAAAAGGGAGGAAATTGAGCAGGCCCTTTTGTTATGTCAAGTCCCACACAGTCTAGTCATTTCAAAACAACTGCAATATATCCGCAGTTTATGATTTGAAATGCCGACTCTAATCTCCTGCACGGCAGTTGTTCTAAATGAGGGGACAGGCTTCCGGGTTGCATTTAGTGGGCATTGGTGGTGCCAATTAAGCCACTTATTTTTTTGGTCCATCACTCCCGGTGTCGCGTACATTGGATTATTCCCTTTCACAAACGTAAAATTACCTATAAAAATAAGTAAATTGTTGAGCAATTCCATGTTTTAATTTGTACAAAATTGTAAGGTTTCCGGAATACAACAGCACTAAAAGCGTCATCTCAAAATAATATGCAAACGTATCAAATATATAAAATTGGATTAGTAATCTAATTCCCATTTCGACTACCGGAGTTTCATGTAAAGTAATTATTATGTTTAAATATTTTATTACTGATGTTGGATTCCATGAAAAGAAACGATGGTGACTACATTATTGCTAAGTATGTGTTTAAAAATGTAGATCAAAACATGAGTATTTTCTTTTTTTTATGACATTTTGTTGACATTAGTTTCTGTGAAAAGTAATCACATTGACTAAATCTATTGTTAAGGTTGCTAGGTAGATGTGAAGATGTCAGTAGTAGTAGTTTAATAGTATAGTTTAATAAATATGATATTGAAACGTATGGATGGATGGATGGATGGATGGATGGATAGATAGGTAGATAGATAGATAGATAGATAGATAGATAGATAGATAGATAGATAGATAGATAGATAGATAGATAGATAGATAGATAGATAGATAGATAGATAATTGCGCGTTTAACGTGCCTGCATTTGCCGGTGGGGGGCGGTGGGGCACAGACAGAAGACCACGCCTCTCCCTCCCGCCTATCCTCTCAGAGCCTGCATCAGCCTATAACTTCGCCGGGTTTCCACCCATTCCTCCACATTTGTCCCCCCCCCCAACCCCCTCCTCCCTTGTATTGTCATGCAAATAAAGGACGCGTAAAATATTCCCCCAGAGCTCAGGCACCAGCCAGCCAGAGCGCACGGAGGACGCAGCAGAGCGGACCACGCGCCGGTGGATCTCTATCTATTTTTTTGTTTGTTTGTTTGTTTGTTTTTGTTATTTCTTTGATTCGGCCTTTTAGACCCGTCTGTACTACAGGTGAGCCCAAAAGAACTATTCGAAGTCTAAAGTACCGCTGCGTAAAAGCTTTACGCACGCGTCTAGATGTGGTGGAATGCGGACCCCTTTCTGATCTAGTTTGGACCTTGTGTGTGTGTGTGTGTGTGTGTGTATCGCTTTTGCAGGCAAACTCTCGCATGAGCCGCGGACGTGGACGTGGGAGAACCAAAGAGGGAGCGTGATCCGAAGTGTCCCTATTTCGCACATTCCGCCGCCGCGTGGAAACTGTACAGCAGGCCACCTCACGCCACCGTCGCCGCTCCACGCAACACGCGGGACCAACTACCGGGCGGATCTGCGTGTTTTCACTCCTTTCTGGGGATATACAAACAAGTGTGGCCAAGCGCGAGAGCTTTTTTAGACGGGATTACTGGGCGCCCCCTTCCCCTTTCCCCTCCCTTCTCCTCGCTCGTCCTCCGACGCAGCCATGAGCCAGGCGGACGTGTCCACATGCTCGGCCCCGCAGCGGGTCTTCCAGGAGGCGGTGAAGAAGGGCAACACCAAGGAGCTGCACTCGCTGCTGCAGAATATGACGAACTGCGAGTTCAACGTCAACTCGTTCGGACCCGAGGGCCAGACGGCGCTGCACCAATCTGTCATCGACGGCAACCTGGAGCTGGTCAAGCTGCTGGTCAAGTTCGGCGCGGACATCCGGCTCGCCAACCGGGAGGGCTGGAGCGCCCTCCATATCGCCGCTTTCGGGGGTCACCAAGACATTGTGCTATACCTCATCACTAAGGCCAAGTATTCCTCTGGAGCCCGGTGATAGCTCATTCCCAGCCTCCCTTCCTTCCCTCTCTCTGCTGTGTGTCAGGTAAACAAAACAAAACAAAAAAAAATGACACAAAAAGGTGGCAACAAAATTCATGTGCAAAACATCAATTGGCCTGCATTGGAATCTTTCAATAACACACTTGCTTTGTTGGTACTAAAGCAGGGGTGGGGGACACTTCCTGTCAGTCCTTGCGCCATGCTCCATTCATGGTCATATTCTTCAAATGGTTGGTCGCTTAAGGGTCCGCAAGCTGTAGGTTGCACACCCCTGTCCTAAGAGCATTCCTCTTCAATGTGTCTACTATACAGTAGATGGTGCATTCCGCATATTGTTTCTATCCACCCCATCTTCAATAATGCTCATCATTGTCAACAACAAAAAACAACATTTTAATTTATTTAAAGTGAATTAGGGCACTTGATGCTGTAATGTTTGAAAGGGAAGACACACATATCAAGAAAAGGCAAATACATTTTATTGTTTTGAACAAAAAGTGGCGTTGTGGTGATCCGAGATGCTTTTTTTTTTAACAGTCATGATATAACAACAAATGACTTCATTGTGGTTGTCAAGTAATGTACACCATAGCTTTACTTTGTTTCTGTTATTGTTTGAAGAGAGATACAAAACATTCAACTTGCCATCATCCATCCTGGCATCCAACTTTTTCAAGCCAGTTTGCCAATGGTCATTGTGTTGCTACAAAAAAAAAAAAAAAAAAAAAAAAAAATAACAGCTGCTTTGTTTTAAAAAATTAAATGAAAAATTGGAATCACTTTATAAACTCATTTCAGTATTCAATGAACATCCTCACTGTGAAAGCAGGCTGTTTTTTGTTATATTTATGAAGGTACATTTCGATTGAAAAAAAAAAGAGAAAAAGAAGATCTTTAAATGTTAGAGGGTAGGTGACTCAAGCTGCTTCAGTAGAAAAAAAAACTGTCTCATGTGGGGGTATCCCCTCTGTGTGTGCCCCCTCCCCTCCCATCAGGATTGGTTGCCTTTTGCCAGCTACCTCGACTTTTAAAGTATTCTCATGTTGTGCTTATGCCAGTATGTTGTGTGTTTTTTTGTTTGTTTTTTTTGCCCCCCTTCCACTCTCAAAAACAAAACAAAAAAAGAGCCCCAATCCTCATTTGGGACAGTTTCTTTCACACTACAACCAAACCAGTTCAGACAAGCTAAGCATCCGTGTGCCTTTTTGCAATCTCTCCTTTTGGGGGGGACTGGGGGGGCTGTATTTTCACTCAAGACATCAAGTGGAATGGCTTCTAAATGCAGGGAGTTTGAATTGCACAAATATATAGAGCCTCGAGAGCTTCTTGGCTTTGGATGGAATAGTTTCTACTACTGACTTTTTGAACAAAAACACACGTTAAAAATCACATGTGGCAATTGCAGGACTCACAAAGAAAATCTTTAGAGTTGCCTGCTGCATTTAAAAAAAAAGGTCATGGCACCCTAACATTTGAATCAATGCTGCTTCTTTTTTGTGCATGTTTTTTTTTCAAAGGCTTCACAGCAGCTTCATGGGAAGTGTGTGTGAGTTCTTTGAAAGTGTATGCTTCTCATGAGGCCCAAACACATGTGCGCGCACACACACACATACACGATTATACACACAAAAAACTAGCACCAGTAAACTGAAGCAATTGGATCCATATCAGGCAACACAAAAAAATATGCATCGCTTGTCTTAAACTTGATGTTTCTTTTGTTTTTACTTTATTGTTTCAATATTGCACTGATGACTGCTGTTGAGGTTGGTATTTTATATGCCGACATTTAAGAATTTTTTTTTCTGAAAAGAAAAAGAAAAACTCAAACAGCAAAATACTATTGTATAAATATATGCTCCAGGTGATAAATATGCGTGTTGCTTTGTGGAAACCTCTTTTTCCTGCAAAGATATATGCCTGTGTGTTGTTTGTGTGTGTTGTGTGTTGTGTGTGTGTATATATATATATATATATATATATATATATATATATATATATATATATATATATATATATATATATATATATATATATATATATATATATATATATATATACACAATTTCACACACACACACATGCGCTGGTGATAAATCTTGGAGCACTTTCTTTTCTGAAGTGCTGCATGTCTTCCTGTTTTTTATGAAAGGGGAATAATACATTTGATGGTAAGATCATTGTAACATGATTAAAAAAATTGCACGGTTTTGTGGTTGTCAGGCTTGAAAGTCATAACATTTATGACGTAATGAGCCAGCCGCCAGAGTGGTGTACATGATATGAGTGTGTAGTTCTTATTTTGAAGAAAAAAGTGCTGACTTTGTCTTTTTTTTTTTTTTTTGGAGCAAGTTTATTATTTTTTGTTGTTGTTGCTTAATTTCAAGCAAAAGGAAAAGGCTAATTTTCCTTTTTCTAAATTTTATTTTGAATGTTTGTAACACTGTGATGATGACATGATGTCACCTGGAGATGAGTGCTGTATTATTTTTGTACATTTGTGTACAAGCCAGTAAAGAAAACATTAAACTCCAAACTTTCAGTGTATGCATCTTTCTATTGTCACGCATGTACAAAAGTACATACGGATTCTACATTCCCACAGAAAGTTAGGGAACCTCCCCTCCACACATGCACGCACACGCACCCTCCTTTCGCTCCTCTCCCTCCTTGTCTTCCAACCAAGCGGGCCTAGCCCAGATCGCCATTCTCTCCCTTTGTCATTCATCTGGCCTCATCCTTTCACTGCTGGCATAAAGGGGCCTGGTGCATTGTGGGTAGGCTCCACTTAAAGAAGGCTTCCCCTCCCATGTGTGTGTTTTGGGAGAAATGGTTTTATATTACTCGCACACATACTTCCCCTTGTGCTCTCCATCAAGGTTCTGTTCTTCCATTCATTGAGTCATTGCTATTTGCAGCTTGTTGTGAAATCATTGATTTGGATCATTATCACGCTACTACTCTTGTTTTCGCTCAGGTCTATGTACGCAAAAAGTAGTCTACCAATTCTTGGGCGATGATGTCCAGCATACTCATAGGACATGTCACCCACTGAATATGTTGGAGAGTGCTCTAGATCAGGGAAGTTAAGCATTTTTACAGTTCCGGGCAAAATCCGGAGACTATGGCTATGGCATGGCATTTCCATGGCTATTGGAAATGAATGAGCCAAAATTCCAAAGGCCACAATCAGCAACTTGATCGACACTGAAAAGTGAATACGTGGCGCTGCTGGAGGCAAATGCTGCTCACGCTACATGCTGATTGTTCTTCTGACACCCTCAGGCCGTAAAACTTCACGTTACAATAGCCTTTTATTGTGAGCAGCCTAAGACACATCTACGCGATAGTTTTGCTGACTAAACTGCATCTTGACTAAAACAGTAAATTGTCAACAATCTTTGAGCAAAAGGTAGATGGATGTCACATTGACATGTCATATCAATCAAATACAGTATTGTCGTAATGTCATATAATACCCTGGATGTTGGGATACACAAATTCCATGTCTGATTCCATGAGATGAGATTTTTGCAATATGAAATGATGCTGGAAGATGACAATGCAGATGCACTGTAGACTCTATTATTTCTGTCCTCTGTTCTTTTATAATCACCAGTAGACAAAGGTAGGTTTACAAATTCTGCCATTTTCCCCAGTGTACTCTCAAATTGTGTCAATCTCATTCCTAAAATGGGGCATTGTTGTTATCTACTGCGTGTGCATCAGTAAAGTTTCCATGTAACATATTTTCAGTGGAGCAGAATCTCCCTCATCCATCCCCATTGATAAAAATAAGACCACAGAAGACCAAGTAAAACATTTCCACTTACTTATGAATGATAAGCTTTAATCATTTGTGACAATCAACATGTCTTTAAATTGCTTATCATTACACTATTATCGTCTCTAGAGAGAGTTTAGACAAGTCTCTCTTCATAACCTTTGGTTATGTAGGCGCATTTGCGTCAGCCACCGTTGTTAAAAAGTGATCAGTTGGAACAGTCACCCGTTAGACTATCAGTATCAAAGTGTGCAAATTCATCAACATCTATGGGTTTGACAATGTGGGTTCTAAAACGCTGCTAGCTAGAGGCTAATTTGCTACAGAATCTGTGCCAATGGTAGCAACAGGCAGAATACAATATAAGGTCGCTCATTTTTTAGCACAGTGAGTGAACTTGAGTTTAGAACAAGGTGCAACACATAGCAGAACTAGCCATACATCCATTCATATTTTTAGCCACTTATCCTCACTAAGGACGCAGGAAAGCCAGCCATCAATCCCAGCAATCTTCTGGCAGTACGCGGGATACAACCCAGAACTGGGTGCCAGCCAATCGCAGGACACACAGAGGCAAACCATTCAGTCTACCTTGTCTGCCTGGCTATCATCCTTCATTAACCAGGAAATAACCTGCTAAAAAGCCTTGGCAAGGTTATGTATGTCATTAAAGAATTTCCCAGAAGCAGTTTTCATGATGCCTTTCCACTGCACCGTGAGAAAAAAATACCATGGGAAAGCGGCACACATTGAACTCATCAGTCTGACTGAAATGCACTAACCAACACAACATTGGAGATCAGCTACATTTGTATTTACCTCATTGTCAGCCTTTGTTAAGAAAAATGGTACCATCATTTTACCTTATTATTACACTTGAAAAAAAACAAACAAAAACATTTAGGGATTCTCCTGCAAATAAAAAATGACATGTTCAATGCCGAAATCAGTGTACAGTATAGGGCAGCTACTCACTGGAACAGTTTATAGTTTACCCACATATATGTATTTGTATTTTTACGTAATGGACCTCAGGAAGACTAGTTGCTACCTCTGTTTTAACTAATGGGGATCCAAACAAACAAATGAACCACCACAAAGTAAGATACATTTTAAAGTCAAACATATACAATACCCGTTTTGATAACATGGCACAAATAAATCTTCTCCACAAACATAAATGATTTTACTTTTATGAACTTGACAAGTGCTCCGAAAATGGGGCTATCACTAGTTTTGCTAATTCTGTACACACAAGCAAACACTGGGTAGCTACGATAAAAAAAAAAAAAAAAAAAAAATGCAAATTAGATTTGGTAAGTAAAAACACACCTTGCATGTATTTGTAATTGAGGGAGATAGAAAATATTTGAGTGAAGCTTGTGGTTTTGGGGTTGGCACAAAACACTGTGCAGTTGCCAAGAATCATAGTGAGCCAACAACATCAAACAACTCTCTTAAAATGAACTCATGGGTGACGAATTCTCCGAATACTATCTTCCTAATCTGTTGTGCCGTATTTGTGAATGGTCCTGGTTCGTTTTCTTCTGTGTCACCGTTTATTACCGCTACAAATTCTCAAGATATCAACCAATCAAGATCAGAACCATCACTGACTTTCCATCTTTTCTCTGTTTTATTTTGTGCTTTGTAAGTTGGGAAAAGTAACAAGCCTTGAGAAAAAACAAGACGTTGCAAGCGCAGAAGCCAGTTTTAAAATGTAGTCAGTAAAAGTCTCGACAATGTCAACTATTTAGCCAAAAGTGTGAAGTACACCACCCTTCTTTTTCTATTTAAACCTCAGCGTTAATCTTTAGTGACGTGGGGAAGCCGTGGGAAACAAAGTCAACATGACAAAGCATCCGTCTACACGTTGAACCTGTTAGTGGTGCAACACTTGAGTAGGCGTTGCCTGACGGTTAAATTCAAACATTACGTGTAGAACCAACGTGAGAACTTTGACTTTGTTTACAGTAAGTCAGGAGCGGATAGATGTGCGGGCCACCACAGCATTTAATCCTGGCCTCCATACAATTTTGAAAACATAAAACCTCAGTGAAACTCTTAGCCCTTTCAGGCTCAAATTAAATTTCTTTATTTTGATTTTCAAACTTCTAAAAAAAATGCCTCAATCAATATTAACATGGAATACCTAGGGGACTGTAATATTATTGTTGCCTATATGGCTGCCTGGAGAGGGTTAGTGCTTGTTCTCATCAAAGGAATACTTTATTTATTAATTTCCAGCAGTAAAACTTTATTTTTCGTCGATACATAATTTAGTGACAATTAGTTTCACGTTCAATTAATACCTATAAAAACACAGCTAGCGACTTGCTTTCAAGTAAAAATGACATCACAGTTGCTCATTTTCTGTTGCTCACCTGTTTTCTTGGTTTGCTCGAGTGATATTTGAAAGCTGAACCATGATAGGTTGTTACCCGAAGTCTGAGTCACTGAGATGTCATTTAAAGTTGACAGCAAGTGAAAAAATGGCCACTTCCTGAAATGGGTGAAAAACAGGAGATTTTGCTAATTCACATTCCACAATAGTACTCTCATAATTCCCCAAACATGAGACATACTTATTCTTCACAAAAACGAAGGGCAAAAGTCTGGGTGCGTCTTATAAATGGTAACTAAGAGATTTTTTTTTTCAAGAAAGATTGATCTGTCAGCCACATAAGCCGAGTTTTGACGGGCATCATTCTTACTTACAATAATTACCATAACGGGATGAGCTAGAACGTGAACATCAGTTGCCTGTTAGCAGCCAGTGTCTGTTGCAGCTAACATGTTAGCTGAGGTTATTACGACATTGTTTTTAATTAAAGAAACGAGCAGACTGAACCCCTGCGCGAATCCATCAATGTTCACACGCAGGAATATTACTAAAATTCAGAGGATCATGTAAAAGTTATGATGTCTCCAGCTGATTCAATTAGGAGTGCACCGGTTAGAGAAGATGGAACGGTATTTTTAATTATTAATTATTATTAATTGCTGTCTTTTGGCAAATACACACGATTATAAACTTGGTGGAATACGGATGCTGTGCAATTTCCTGGTGTTTATGGTAAAATGAACATTAGCCGCAATGGAAAAACAACTGCTTTGAGCGTATTCAGTTACACTGGCGAGACGTTCACTGACTGCTCACAATGTGGGAAATCTGAAACACAAGAGCCGCAATAAATATATAACTTATGGGTATGACCACAAGAAAATATGAATAACATAGGAAGATGAGATTTGTTCAGTTTTGCTATAGTTTTTTCATCGTTGCTAAAGTGTTGGTGTTTCTTATCCATGGTAACAGAAAATACCAGATTTTGACCCTAAAATTAAGGGTGCGTCCTTTTACTCAGGTGCGTCCTATATTTGAATTACACTAATCAAATTGCCATGTTTAGTCTAGTGAGTTTGCATAGAATATATCATTGTAAATAAAGTTTTAAGAATGATTTCCCCTTTAATCGTAATCTGCCAGACATTTATGCCTTTACTGTAGTTCCCAAATGTAAATTGCGACAAAAGGACTGATACCAGTATCAGCATCATATTGTCACTCACCCATCGCTATTATTTACTGCTCAGAATGGCTAGATGATTTTAGAACTTCATTCCTTTAAAAAGGAATAAAACTTCAGAGAAAGCAGCTAAAGACAACATCAATAGACCCATTCTCTATAGCGTCTTCTCTTATCAGGCTTGTGGATAACCTGGAGCCGATGCCAAGCTAACAAGAAGTGGGTTGCGCCCTGATAAGCATTTGTAGGGCACATGTATCAACAAACGAAAACAACTTGGACAATTTTCCATCGTCAATGACCCTAACATGCATGTTGAGCTTGGATTTGAATCATACTACTTGCTTGGTAAAATATTACATTCAGGGGGCCATTGAAGTTCGTGAAGTGGCTCCAAAAAAAAAAAAAAAGTGTTATAGGGACAGTGCTGGACATTTTTAAGCTGCTTGACCTGCACTTGAACCTTCAACATGCACCCGTCATATCTCTGCTGCAGCTCTGCTCTACAGGTACACAAATGCAGGAAAGATGGTGTGTATTGACATGGCAGCCTGTTGCTGGCTTATTCTTTGCGCTCTCTCTCTTTCACTCTCTCTCTCTCCCTCTCACTCTCTCTTTCTCTCCCTCTTTCTCTCTCTTTCACTCTCTTGTGCAGGATGTTTTTGTTGAGCTGGACTCCCATTGTTCACACAGCGACTTGGCCGGCCTCCCACGACTGCCGCTTGCTGCTGTTGCTGGCTGCTGGTTCCTATAGCCCCCCCCCCCCCCCCCCCTTAATGGCTTCTTCATGTGCCTCGTGCAAGAGCCAGACAGACAACGCAAAGCATCTTGGGAGAGAAGAACCAGCTGAAAGTAAATAAACAGATTGACAGACATGAATCCAGAGCCACAACGTCTTTGGGCTGCTAGATTAAATGGTGGCCTGTGTTTTTGGTTCTTGGGCTTCATACAACTTCATCCACCTCTTCATATCATGTCAAAATGACAAAGTACATCAATCATTTACATGAAATACATGGCATACAATCATGCCAGTCTTTTCAGAGGGATGAAAAAGGCCCGATAGTTGGTCCTGTGAGGCAAATTTGAAATCTGATTGGCTGAAGAAACAGTTTAAACAGTTTTAACATGCACGACTGATTCTGAAGGCCTTGGGCAGATTGGATTGACATGGCAACACACGGAGGCTGAAATGTGATTGACCGGGAAAAAAAAGAAATATGTGTAACCCATCCTCACTACTGGAAACAGTACAGCCAAGAAAAAGGCAAGGAAATGTAAAGAATGAACTGTTGGAAATAGCAAAACACTTGCTGGTCCTGGCATCCCGCCACTGGGGAGATGGATGCTGCCGCAGCAGCTGCAAACAAGTGTCTGATAATCTTCAATGTCATTGTTGGGCCCCCTCATAAAATATTCATAGCCGTGCTCAGAGCGTCTCACATGATAAGTGTAACATGCAAATGAACATTCAATTCCTCATTTTCTAACGGCGCCCGTTCAACTTTGTGAACCTCAGTCCCGACTTTGATTGCCTGATTCTTCACGCCACTTCCTCAAAGTCACTGACGGTTAATACGATTGCGCGTATGTGCGGTTTGTGAAGTAGTGTGAGAGTGTAGTAAAAAGCTGCAAAGAGGAACTCAAAGAATGTCTTTCTCATAGCTTTGGTTACCCAACGTCAGGTCATTAGGTGACACTGCAACGAGAGCTGCTTCGACAATTCTGCTTTACAGATGTGTGTCATTTTTATTCAAATGAGGCACATTTGTTCATATTTTGAAAGTTTCCAGTTGTTTCGATGACATGTATGTGACATGCTTTTCTCAAAATACCCAAATCATCAACAATGTTATCCCACTTGGGGTGTTGCGTGTACAATTTTGAGGGGATAAGCACATTTTTCGATTAACGAGCCTGAGTCTTGGACTAGAGCGGCTTCTCCTGGATTACCATGAAAAAACCATGATATGAATTTTCATTCATAGAAGCAGCAGTCCACTAATTACAGTATTTCTGAACAAACAAACACAAATATTAAAATAATTACCACAGTATCAACTACTTAATGAGCAAACAAGAGTCTGTCACTAAACAGAAAAGCTTCAATTCCACACTGACAAGAAAAGAAAAGTTTGCTACACAAAATGTTGTCCTGGGTGCTAATTTGTACACCCAACAAAATTCAATGCAGCTCTGCTTACCTTTTGGCTTTGGAATGAAAGCAGTGGGGTCAGACCCAAAGACGGTGTGGGTTTTTCAGCTGCCAGACCAAGTCATCGCTTAATCCGTTTGCAGTATTTTGTCCAGTTTATTGATCTTTACATCAAAGGCATCTCACGACCAAAATTATGGAAAGAAGGCACTAAGGTGCTGAAATTTCACCCAGATGGTGAAAACAAGTTCGAGTTCAAGTTGAAAATGGCACGAGAATTTAGTTATTACACTACCGGAGTGTGCCATCCATTAGCTAAAATACTGCGAGAATGATGTTGAAGAAAATGATCCAAAAGTTATCAAAATACTGCACAAGGGTTAAAACATCATTCACCCAGCCAAGTTTATCATGTCAAAAGAAACTCAGTGCAAGGATTCTTACGTCATTTACTCTCACTATTACATATTAGTGAGCTAGATGTTCGGCAAATGTTCCTCACAAATTCACACTATATCATGAGAACTGTGATAGGAAGACAGACCTCAATTGAGTGTGTATCGTGCTTTTTCTAAAGTTTTTTTTTTCAAACTTATTTGAAAAGAAGAACCATTTTCATCAAAAAAGTGTGGAAAGAATGGCATCAGTTTATAGTAGTCGACTTTTAATTTTTTTTTTTTTACACTTACGCCAGTTAAAATGCTGCAAAATGAGATGCATCAAAGTGAATCACCTTTGTATTACACTTCAATACATCACAACTGATAACAGTTTCAGCATATAAGCATAAAGCATGTTACACAACGAAAAAATACAGGTGTACACAACTTCTGAATTCTCAAGAAGTGAGTCAGACAAAGGAATGCTGTCATTATGTGACCAATATTGTTGTAGCGTTTTGGACACTTCTCTAGTGTAGCATTAGCGCAAACAAAACACCACACTTTACAATAAGAATGTCAATGACAGACGTTTTTATACCGTGGAAAAGTTAAGAACCAAAGTACCCTTCTTGCGCCGACTTCATCCCCCGTTTGCAACGAAGACAAATCTTCAGCCCAACAAATAAAGTAATTATTATCCCGTGAAATTTGCAGACTAATTATGCTACAGTGACATTTGCGAACATGAACACTAATCTACCCATTATAGGCTATATATAAGCCGTTATTGATATGTAAAACCTGTAGTGCGTCCATAATACCTGTATTGCGCACGGACAGGATTAAAGCAGAGTTAAAGACATTAAAATAGTAAATTTGAACTCAACTAGCAGATAAAGATGTTACATGTTTACATATGTAAATGTGATATAACAGTCAATAGGCTCGGTAGTTTCCTGGAGAGTCAATTGTTCTTATTCAATGACAGATTTGGATTCATCTGACGTGTTCTTGTGTCCAGTAATCTCCAATGGTTATATTTTGCACAGAAATGCTGATGCCCCGTGCATCGCTATGAACTTGCCGATGGTGCACTTTCTCTGCACAAACAAAAACATGTCTGTGGTCCCCCACCCAATTACCAGCACCCCGGCCAAAGTCTGCTTGGGTGTAAGACAGGGAGTAAAAAACATAGAGAGAGACAGGTGGTCAGGACTCTCCCTCGCCCCTGTGTTCCTTTTTGAACTCCTCTTTCATTCTCGCACTTCATTCTGCGCTCCTCTCCACGGCGTTGGTGACAAGGCGCTCTATTCACGGCTCTCGTTCTTACCCCCCCCAGTACCCTGTCTCCCCTCCCAGTGCACCCCGACCCCGTCTCCCTCCCTGGTAGCTCCATTGTCTCACTCGTGGGGGCCTGCTTTAGCTGCTATTCACCAGCCAGACGGACTGCCATTGACTGGACTCCCCCCTTCCCCACCCCGGACCCTCTCGCCCCCGCCCCCTAACACACATATGCACACAGCAACCTGGCCAGTCCCCACCCTGCAAGCCTGCATCAGGCAGCTGCTATGCTAATAGGGAGGAAGGCCCCGGCTGGAGGGAGGATGAGGAGGGAGGGTTGGGGTGTGCAAGGGGGATGGGTGGTGGGGGGTCAGAGTAGCCAGCCTATAGTAAAAGGGATAGAAGGGGGTGGGGGGGCAGATAGAGTGACCCCTCTCGCTCCATCCCCATAGCCATGCCAGAGCAGCAGCAGACCTCCTGTTACACAAAGGGACACCCCCCCCCCCCCCCCCCCTTCACCCGCCCCCTGGCCTCCCCTGTTCCCCCTCTTTCTCATTCAAATCCATTTTATACCCCAGTGGTAAAGGCAGCTGTAAGTGCAGTATGTAAAGTAACCCTACCCCTGCCCCGCAGGCGCAGCCATTCAACTTTGTGTGTGTGCGCGTGTGCATACGTGTGTGTGTGCAACCATTGCTTGTTTTGGACTGTGCCCCACACCTACACAGGTACACACCCGTCTTTGAGCTCATTTGCATGGTGCTGCATGGACAGATAGCAACACACATTTAAATGTGCAGCTATGCAGACACAACATGTAAAACAGAATTACGGCCGTAAAACAGAATTATGTTAAGTATACAATTGATCTACGGAATTGGGGAATTGTACAAGCATAGCATGCGCTCCCATTGTTTGAATGAGTTAGCCTGGAAGCTAATATACTGTCCAGTAGCCTAGCATCCCCTTTGAATATGCTCTCAAGTGAGATGCTATTACAATGACAATTATGTGACATATTACAAATACAGTACTTTGGAGGCTACTTTCTTGGTTATTACTGTTGTATTATATTATGTGATATTACTATTATTTTAGTTTTGGATATTAGAGTGACCGTGGTAAAACCTTTACTAAATAAATTTTACATTTACTGTCTTGTACAATATTATAATATTTGACAATGAGACTGGTAATTATAATGCCTGTTGTGTTATTCACCTTCAGAATGTTTGATCATGTGTACATTGGACTAATAGTAGGACCTGGTTTAATGCAAGCCAGGTTTGATGGTAAGATGTGAGCCTAGCCTAGAACTGAAGCTTGGAGGCTATACCTTGAGTTTGAAGCAAAACCCAACCTTCACTGTTCTGGTCAGGCTGCAGCAGGCTGTACCTTCGTGTAAGATGGTTTCTTTTATAATTTCTTTGGCCTTACTACTTGTTCACAGCACACTGACTCATTCAACAAATTTCGTTCCAACGCTTGCACCACTCTCCCTGTGAATTGTTGAAATGTGGTTGAAACTCCGTTACGGTCAATTTGATACACACTGTTGAATTGCTATGGTCCAATAAGGGTTGAATTAGAACGTATATAATGCTTTTCCTATTAATTATCTTTAATGTTTTTTAGCTTTGCAAAACATAACAATAAAATATGAAGCCATTGTTTACATCTAAAGATGTTCAGTTTCTCATTTCTTAGTGTAGATTTTAACATGCATTCAACCTTTATTTAACTGGGGAATATAAATTTATAATAAGATTTGCAGACTATTTTTTTTCAAGGACAAAATCACAGCCCATCAAATTGACAATAAATCAAGAATTATAGATGGTTATAAAAGCCTTTGAGTCAAAAGAAGATATTTATAAACAGCAGCAGGTGGATGAATCCAATTCCAGGTCCTTCAGGATGGAGTTAAACCGGGATTAAATTACAAGATTTGAATTTTATCTTCTGAGTTTAGCCTACAACCATACATCAATCGTTCAGTACGTACTCTGTACTAAATAACTTTACATAGGATAGTGTGCTTGTTTCATAGTACTAGAAAAAAAGATGATATACATTTTTTTTAAAAGATGAATCACAGCTCACCTGTTTTCAGAAATTTGTCATGTGACTTTCGCAAGCCATGAGACACGACGAGCAACCGGTGATCCCATTTTCAAGTCAAGAACGAGTGGCAAAATGGTCACCCTTTGGAAGAGATGAAAACAAGTGGATTTTGTTACTTAAAATATCTCACTAACATACTATTAGAATAACTTGTTTAGACGAATGGGCCTGCATATATGCACGCAGTGGGGGCCCCAATTTGCCCGATGCATGCACTTGACATGTCATTCAAAAAAATCCGTCAGGATGCCCCCTTCCCCCAGTCCATTGCATAAAGAACTACTGTACAAATGTGAATTCCCATTATACAAATGTTGTGAAAATAGGAAAAATAATCTAATATTAAAATACGACTGAACTATATAAGGTCTTTAAGCCATAGAAGCTCAACTTGGATTGTGTCAGTGTGTGTTGGCATGTTGCGTACTCTCAGCCATCTTTGTACATCTCTTTTAGTGGGATTTAAAGAGAGGAGGGGGAAAGTTAGAGGAGGGATTGTTGGCAGCGAGGCATCTCTGTCTCCCTCTCTTCTCTTCTGTTATTTAGCCTATGTAGTGTGACCCTGTGCCCCATCGGGGGAGCCATGTCCCATTTGACATCTGCCTGTTTGTTAGAGAAGGCATGGTGAGGTTGGGGTGAGGGGGGGGGGGGGGGGGGGGTGCCCATATGGAACTTCAACCCCTCTCACCCCCAACTCTGACACACACACATGCACGTACGCATGCACACACACATGCGCACCTCCTGCTGCTTGCTCCCTTTGTCTTTGCATGTCATGCCATTCCAGCACACAGGCCCGCTGAAAGCAAACAGGGGGGTTGGGTCGGGCAGGGGTGTAGAGCTGAAATCATCGTCTGACATGTAGATGGACACACGCATGCCAGCAAACATTACCCATTCGATTTCTTGTGAGAGGCCATTTTTACTATGACCTACAAGTACACACTTCAAGATGGGGCCATAAAATGTCACGACCCAGCACAGCTGGACCGTGTACGTGTGTGCATGTATACACACTGCTTTTGTACAATTTGCACATCTATTATTGTATTTTTGTTTGATTTTCTAATATGCTCACTTATTCATTCTCCCTCTGAGAAGGAAACAATACAATCTCATGTTTACTTGTTCAAAATAATTAGCAGAGGTGAGAGGTTTTTCTGTACTGATGGGCTGGCCGACAGACCAATGAGTGATGAAAACATTTTTTGGACTAACCTCTGGAATCCACATATTGCATTTCCTCACCACTCCGCTGCTCTGTGTAGCGCCATTGCAACGACGCCGCACACCCCCGCTTACAGCATGCGTCTCTGCTCCGCCGCACCGCGTCACGGAGTTCCTGGAAGGTCATACTGCGCTTGCGCGGGGGCTACCAGTGTTGGATAAATTACTTCAAAACTGTAATGCATTATGGTATTTATTACTTATTACTGTCATTCCAAAGTGATTAGTTACATTATAATATGTTTAACTGTACTTGAAATGTAAGGTATTACACTACTATTGCATTACTTTTACATTACTCTCACCAGCATACCTGGAAATAAGGATTTGGGATTCTAATTGTAGCTCATTACATTCATTACACATAAAGTGGATTGACCTAAAACTAACCTTGACTAACATGGTCATAATGATCCCAAAATAAATATTATTGCTCTCTTGGACTTGTAAATGATGCCCCGATCGCTGGAAATGTAAATTAAAAACGTACAAATAAACGACCTAAACAAAGTTCTCTGCATACCAACAATACACCAGAGCCATTTCAAGGCAACCAAATGAACTGCATTCATGTTGTCACCTGTTTCAATTAATATTATAAATCTAAAGAGTTTAGGAGCATTTTTTGTGCTATATATTATAACGCATTATAACGTCACTGCCATTTGTAAAGAGGAAAATGTGACATTTTTTTTTTGTGGATAATGCCTTACACTACCGTGTTACAGCAAAAAGTAAGACATCACAGTAATTACATTACTTTTTGCAATGCATTATTCCCAACACTGGAGACTACCAATTCGAGGGATTAAAAAAAAAAAAAAAGCTTTCTAAACTTCCGGAAACAAACCAAGCTCCATTTGTGGAAGGTTTGGAAGAATAGCACTTCATCGTATACTTCATTTTCAATGGGTGAGAATCATGACCCAAACATTTGTACACAGTTACAGTGCCAACTAACAGGAAGGAAGCATTTGCTCATTTTGCCTCGATGGCCCACATCTACTCTGATACAGTCAAATCTTTCAAATTTCTTAGATCAAGCTACTGAGTTATAAATTTTGTATGCTTGCTTGGGATAAGAGATGTTGTAGCCCAATCGTATAACACACTTTACATAGATGCACCCAGAAATAGCAGTGTTAGATCATGGGTGTTGAGCAGCTACCATCAAGGAAAGAACATTTAAGTTTTACATAGAGCTACACTTCTATTGAGAATGCCATCATGGCGGGAAGGTCAGTGTTTGTGCTATATTTCAGATTCCTGGTTTCATGAACTGAATTGCATACATAATGCGTACAAAATCTTGCTCAATGTATTCATTGAACAGCAATGTTTAGAAATAGTATTATGAGATTATTGTGTTACGTTACTGTCTAAATATGATTTGAATGAATAAATCGTTTGAATGTAGTTGAGCGAAGCATTCTGGGATGTCTAGGCTTGTGACGGCATTCTTAGCCAGGAAATGCAATATAGAAGTATGAAATTTACTGTTCAAAAAGCATTATCTATTAAATTAAGCTTGGTAAAACCTTATAGTGTATATAACAGACAGCATGTGTTCAAATGTGCATTTTGTTTCCTAAAATAGTTTCTGTAACTTGTTTTGGAAAATATGCCTCCAGGGTTTGAAAGCATTCAAACACCATGCCTCCTAGTGGTCGCAATTGATTATTGCAGATTACTGTCAGAGTAACACACCAGCACTCATCATTTATTTTTTGCAAAGCTCCACCAGCTCACACTGCACCTGACATTTCATGTCTCTAGAGCCAGTTTCCACAGCAGGGGATCAGACCGCCAATGTGCCCGCCCCTGGTCGTCGCCTAGCTCACACTACACCTGAGCAGGACACCTCTCACAGGTGGTGAGCCAATGGAAAGGGGGGACTCGCATGACCTTTTATGGCTGCGCCTGGCCGGGCCTTGTGGGTGCAGGCCCGATCACCAGGTGCTTGATAATAAACCCCACTACACACACACACACACACACACACACACACGTATATATACACACACACACATATATATATATATATATATATATATATATATATATATATATATATATATATATATATATATATATATATATATATATATATATATATATATATATATATATATAAACAAATATAAAATGTTTTGTGGTTTCGTGCTCATTAGTTTGAAAGGATTGTTTTCGATAGTTAATTTACTAATCGCTGCTGCACACCTTAATGTCCTGCTGTCACATGATGGGCTCCACCAATGATCCCCGTATGGATTACGCTGTGACACAATGATGCAGTGTGTGAGTTCGCACAATGGAGCTGGATGTAGGCTAACGACTTTGAATGGCCCGTGTGACGATAACAAACCTGCCGGTCATACTGCATCTAGCGTGGCTGTCGTCTGGCAACCTGCTTATCATAATACCTCTTGTCCAAAGGGGCTTACCGTGAATTAGGTTGTTAACACATTGGTGCACATCTGTTGCACCCGTTGGTGGGTGGCAAAGACAAACAAGGCCCCACGGAGCTTTGTATGCTAATGCTCGCTTTCAAATGAAATTTTCGTGATTTCGCTTAAAAGCGTGGTTATATCAGAAACATAAAAGAGTTAAAATTGACAATCTGAAAGTATGTTAATATATTAAAGTGTTTTCTGGTTCATGGTGGTCCTTTTGGTGTGTGTCAGGAAAGGCCTTTAGTTGAAAACTATATGGACCAAATAAGAGTGACTTGGCGTGATCACCCATGATGAGATAAGTCCACTGGAACAACTGCGTATGTCACATACAGCAAACTTTTAAATAAATATAATATGAAATATTCTAGACTCATAATATGGTCGCCGACCAACAATGTGAACAACGTCCATCCATCCATCCATCCATCCATCCATCCATCCATCCATCCATCCATCCATCCATCCACCCACCCATCCATCCATCCATCCATCCATCCATCCATCCATCCGTCCATCCATCCATCCATCCATCCATCCACCCACCTGTATGCTGGTGCCTATCCCAGGTGTTTTCATGCAGTAGGCGGTGGACACCCTGAACTGGTTGTTAGCCAATTGTAGAGCACAGAGAGGCAAACAAACTTTCACAAATCCAATCACAATTTAGTATGTCCAATACACCTGCCATGCATGTTTTTTGGAGTGTGCGAGGAAGCCAGAGTGCCAGAAGAGAACCCATATGGGCTCGGGGAAAACATGCAAACTCCACACAGGAAGGCCGAAGCAAGATTGATTTGAACTCGGGTCCCTGAACTGTGAGGAGGACGTGCTAACCACTGAGACAGCAAGCCAGCTAAAGAAACATAAATGTAATGACAAGAGAGGTCCATAAATGAAACAAAAGAAACAAAGAAGAAAACTAAAACAAAAGAAACATTTTATACTAGGATTCTCAACTTTTTTTCAATGATATACCAACCGTGAAATATTCTTTCAGCCAAATACAGTACTCCCTAACTACCCCCTAACTAGCACAAAGGTTTAGTTGGATGAAAAAAATACGACTTTAAACAGACATATATGCAATCATAGCTTGTATTTTTTTTTTTTTTACCTGTTTTTTCTTCTGGCTCATTTACCCCAAAAATTGCTTTACTAATGACATTACATGTCTGTATGAGACTTAACAAAATAAAGGCATACACCTATACCAGTTACTAATAATGCACTTTGGCAGAAAGTCGCTTGATATTCCAATTAATTTGCTCCTAATTTGAAAAGACGGTACAGTGGACCCCCGGTTTATGACGTCCCTGCCTTACGTTTTTTTTCACCTTACAATAGGGACTGCAACATTTTTTTCTCCCCTTTTTATGCAATTTTTTTATTTTCAAGACATAAAAAAAACCTTCTCAAATATGGCAGTCAGTGTGCGCGCGTATCTAGGGGCAATGCACTCATGCGTCACTACACAGGTCACTGCTTACATCGCTACAATGCTGGCCCGCTATTGGCCAGCGTCACGACTCCCAAGATACTAGTCCACTATTAGTCGGCGTCACGGGTCACTAAGATACTGGTCTGCTATTGGTCGGTGCACTGGGTCACAAAGATGGCTGCCTAAACACTATATCGTGTAAGAGTGCTTCCAATATTGTATTTATTGTGCATTTTAGTGCTTAATTCAAACTTGAATTGGTTAACCATGGGTCCCAAGATAGCAAGTGATGTTAAAGAGAGAAGAAGATGATTAACATGGAAACGAATCTGGAAATAATCAAGAAATATGAAGAAGGCTAAGCTAGGCTAGGTTACCCTCACTAGGGAATATGGCCATAACAAGCTCGTTACGTCAATTTGAAGGTAAATAAATCTGTTATTTATTTGTTATTTATTTCATTGTATGTATGTATATTATATATACTGTAAGTAGCACTTACTATACTGTTTTGATACCAATTTTATATATATATACAATTTTGATGTTTTTACCTGGGGTTTTACACATTTGGCTAATTAACATAGGTTTGGATTGCCCGCCATACGGCGAATTCGTGTTACGATCCCAACCGCGGAACGGATTAATCTCATAAAATGGGGGCCCACTGTTTTACAAAGCTTTTAATTAATTGCTAAAACCTACAATGGTTAAATTATCCTGTACTCTCTGTACGAATACCTCTATTTTAGAACCATAGTTGCACACTATTTTACTATTTTTTTCAATTATACTAGCTTATCATGCTTATTTAGATGAAATTACACAATCAATCATATATCACCCACTCAAACAATAATGCCTTAACTATGATTATAACAGCCACAAAACCTTTTAAAATATTGATGAACATTGATATTTATTCAGAAGAATATTTTTGTTGCTATCCTATTTCATTCCAAAGCTGTTTGAAGAGAATCTTATGACAAACATGGTTGGCTTTGTGCAAACTGGCAGTTATGTTGGAACAAAAATGGATGTCACTAAAATGATTAAGCATAATCAGAAGCCTTGAATTGTCATGTAAACATTTAAGCGGTATGCAATTTGTACTCTATACAAGTACAGTATATGTACTGTCTGTATATGTGTGTGCGCGTTTGTGTGTGTGTGCGCGTGCATGTGTGTCAGGGAGTAATTACAGAGAATAAAGGTCTGCTTGTACAGAGTGAAACTGGGGTTTGAAGTGAGATGGAAGATGCTTTTCTGTTTGGCTGAGCACACTCAATGGTGCTATTCAGCCATCCCCCTTACTGCCTATTGTCTTCCCACAACTTGCCTTACACACACACTCACACACACATGCACACGCACACAGAAGTGGTAGCAGGGCAGACCCGTAAAACATTGTCTGGTACAGGAACCATCCCCTCAAAAAGGGCCAGGTCCCTTCAGATCTGGATGCGGAGCATCTGGCCATCATTACAGGTCTCTTCTAAAGCTTCCTGGCAAGGGTTTCCTTGATATCCCATATTTGACATCAACCCCTGCAATCCATCCTTCAGTGCAATGGAATCTAAATGAAACCCTCAAATCTACCTCTTCTGACTATCCACCTGCCTCTCAAGAAGGAACCCTCAGGAACAATAAATAAATAAATAAATAAATGATATATAATCTTTTACTGGTGTGAATTATCCACTCTTCCCTTATTCGATTCCAATTTTAACCTTCTGGCTGCTGGGAAATGAAAGTTGAGTACTTAAAAGTCCTGTAACATGTTATGTTATACTTTCCACAGTGTAATATGCTCATATAAATTACATTTGACACATTGATGATTTAATTTCTGAATTAATATGAATTTTATGGTAACAAAATTTCCAACCAAGAAGTAAAAAACCTTGTTTGACGAGACTGTACCTCTTGCCATGTGGCTGCCTTGCCCTCTTCATCGGGTCGTTCAATGTCGGCGTCCTGACCGCCGTCTTGATCATCTTCACCACTCATCCTCATGAGGTTGATGGAGATTTTTCCAACAGGCCGCAAACAGGCCAATTTCTGCCAGTGGGTGAATTATTTACTCTTGACGTTGACTGCCCGGCTGTGTGCTCCCAAACACACATTTTGGCCACTTCTACATATTCTACATTAAGGCGTTTTAGCTAATAAATTGCTTATTTATGAATTCTTATATCGGATAAAACGTGGCGCATTTGAACATAAATGAACTGTCATTCAAAAACCCTTAAGACTGGCACATGATTCTCAGTTTAGCCATTCAATGTGTTTACATGAGGCGCTAACTCTAAAATTTATAGGGCAAACTATGATTTCCAATGGCTCATCTGGAGCCTTGGTCTCATTCTTAACCATCAACGATTCTCTGATTCTCTGCTTTCACATGAACTTTCATTCACTCTGGCCTGCAGGAGATTTGTTGGCTATGCGCCAGCGAATTTAGTAGCAGTGGCTCTTGTGGTCCATCTCATTTTTGCATCTTCCATCACCACCTGACAGTCCATTTGTCTGCACCTCAGTTACGTTTGCTTGATGGCTTTTTGTCCATTTGCCTGTGCTCGGCTCCATCGAACATGGACAAGGACCGGGCCAAAGATGAGTTATGTTCAAACTCCCGCTCTGATGTCATCATCATCCTTGAGCGCCTGAATGCAACGTCTGACTCAGATTGCCATGAGCACGAAAGACTATCAGGCTACACTCCACAGATGCCACCAATAACAGGGTCAATCAGGTACTGTGTCGGTGCTCGGAATGGGAGAATATCAGATTCTGACAGTATGATAACCTTGAGCAAAAATATCACAGTATCGTGGTATCATGATATTGTAATTACACCTCTAAAATATATCGATTTAAAATCTTTTTGGGGGGCGGCTCGGTGGAAGAGTGGTTAGCACGTCCGACTCACAGTTAAGGAAAAGTTAAAGTTACGTTCAATTCCAGTTGGCTACGGCCTTCCTGTGTGGGGTTTACATGTCCTCGAGCCCACGTGGGTTTTCTCCGGGCACTCTAGATTTTTCCCCACACTCCAAAAATCATGCATAGTGTATGTATTGGGTGTGTGAATGGTTGTTCGTTCCTGTGTGCCCTGCGATTGGCTGGCGACCAGTTCCGGGTGATCACCATCCACAGCTCGAAGACTGCTGGGATAGGCACCAGCTAGCCTGTGAGGATAAGCGGCTATAGAAAATGGAATGGATGGATGGATGTTACGATCATTTTTTTCTCATGTCCTCATCACTTGCCGAAATTGATCTCCGTGTTGTAGCGACGCAAAGACAGTCAATTCCTCCACATGAGAATTCTTTGTGTCCCAATCAATACTACACGTATTGTCAGCGTTTCCGAGCCTGGTTTAGTTCTTTGCAGAACAGCATTCAAGCAGCCCCACTCCCACACAAAGTCACACAAAGTCACACAATAGTCTGGCAAGGCGTTAGAGTCCCTCATGCCTGCTGGCGGGGAGGCGGGGCGGTCAGTGATAGTCAGCCATTGATGTGCAGCCCATTAGGCCATTGATCCGCAATGCCACCTGGGGAAAGGAATGTGCCGGGACTCCCGTCGTGTCTGCTTGTGTCACTTTGTGGTCATTCACACTTTGTGTGTGTGCGCGTGTGTGTGTGTGTGTGTGTGTGTGTGTGTGTCTCAGTGAGTCTGAGCTCACTGTGTAAGTGTCAGGGCCCCTTGGTGAAGGGTCAATTGGCCAGATCCCAGGCTTAAGCCCCTTTTTGCGCTGCACAGTACCTGTTCGCTATCGATGCATTTTCATTGGCTAAATCAGGTACTTCTCGCTACTATTTCTTGGATCCGTTGGATCAGTAGTGGGTTCCATGCATGCCAAGAAGATACCATGGGACATATCAATCAATACTTTGTTTTTGTATATAAAATACAAAGGGATAGAATGAAATGATATAGAGCAGTGGTCCCCAACCACCGGTCCGGGCTGCACCCGAAATAATGTTTTGGAGATGATTTAGTTTAAAAGTTCATATGTTTGTGCTTGATCTTTGTTTTTTCGGCGCCGCCTCTGGCCACTGTTGATATTACATACATAGTGAGAAGGATGATGTGGTTTTTAAAGCAGCCTTTCTTGTGGTTGATTTGATGTTGTGTGTGATCTTATCTGTGATTTCTTTTTCACCTGTGATGGGGAGAGTCGTGATTCAGGGGCTATACAAATAAACACGACTAGACTTGGCTGGTATGTCAATAAATCAAACTAAAGAATGAACCTGCCTTTGTCATATACAAAAATGAGACAATTGCCAAAATACAAGAGCACATTAAACTGAATCAAATCAATCCACTTTCAAAACAAACCACCCTTGATTCTTTTTTTCACCTTGCATATTGAACACTTGTCTTTTTTGGAGAAATGCACGCCGACCTCCATTCAATTTCCTTAAACTGTAATCAATTGCTTTTTCTATTCATCGATCTACATATTTTTTTTTACAAATACACATACCCTTTGGGAAGCGTTTAGTGACTCATTTATGGCAAACCTGACAGGTTGCAAAACAGCGAGCTGGCAAGGAGGGAAGATAGTGCAGAGCTCAGCATGTTTAGCGAGTACGTGAGTAGCATGCGTATACAGCGTGCACACAAAAGGGAGAAAGGAGCTTCATTCATTCTCTACTTCTATTGGTCACTTCTTCTCCAAGCAGCAGAAGCAATGCAACTTTTCCATGAATGCAAAAAAAAAAAGACTAATTAAAAGCACTCAGCTTTCACAGGCACTTCTCGGCTGATTTATCATCAAATTACACACTAAAGTTGATTTCATCCAGGCATTTATTACAACTGCTTGATTTACGCTTTGGTTTTAGCTTTGGTTTTATAGCACAATAGTTTGCAGATTATATTGGCTGTAATACACTCATATGTTTCACATAAGTCTTCATAGGTTGATGACATTTAGAGGTATCAAAATTAATAGATAAATTCCAACAAACTAAACAACACCAATTTTAATAATCAAATCATCATTACAAGCATTTCTTTTTGAATTTGTCCAAACCTTTTAACGTCATTTAAGTTATCTACAAAAATCTGCTTATACTTTGGAAAACGATGAGTGAACGATTAAATGAATCTGTTTCAAAAACAGCATCTATATTCATCATATAATATAGCTGAAGTGTTTAGTTAAGTGTGGCTTGATGGTGCAGTTCAAATCCACCTCGCTCTGGCCTTCCTGTGTAGAGTTTGCATGTTCTCCCCAAGCCTGCGTGGGTTCTCTCCAGGCACTCCGGCTTCCTCCCACACTTCAAAAACATGCATGGCAGCTGTGTTGGACACACTAAATTGTCCTTAGGTGTGATTGGTTGCGTGAATGTTTGTCCCTCTGTGCCCTGTGATTGGCTGGCAAACAGTCCATGTACCCCACCCACTGCTCGAAGACAGCTGGAATAGGCACCAGCATGCCTGCAACACTTAGTTAGGACAAGCGTTTATGAAAATAGATGGATGGATAATAATACAATAATTCAAATGACTACATGTATGATTTTGCTGATGATGTCTCACTTCTACACACATATTTGGTAATACTTGTTTCAGATTAATAGGCGATGACTTCACCTCATACATAACAGAAAGTGCTTTTATGATATTATTATTGCATCAATGAAATCTTTTCGTGAAATCTTCATCTTTGACTTCCTGTTTGGAGCAGTTGCCCACTACTAAAATCCATGTGTTGTGAATTAAAAGTTGCCCTAGTGTTGTGTTTACGTGATGAACTTGAAGAAGCAAAGTGATGCGCATGTGTGTGTGTGTGTGTGTGTGTGTGTGTGTTGAGAGGCCTTATGCAATAACAATCGGCAGCAGCAGCCGCTGACCGGAGGATCCCTTCTTCTTTTGTCATCATGTATAAAGACATCCACCACACAGCCAGCCCTTCTTTACTTAGCCCTTCATCATCATCATCATCATCATTCAACTGATTGAGCATCATCTCCCTCATCTCCAGTTGATGTTTCTGCTTCTAAACTATGCAACCATAGGGACCCTGTGTGTAAAGGCCCCCCCCCCCCATTTCCACCCATCTTTCCTCCCCCCCGTTGGACATGTGTGATGCCCATCTGTTTTGAGTGCATATGGAAGAAAAGCCCTTTATAATAAGGCAATCCTTATAAAGGCATTATAAATGGATTTTTCCACATACAGTACTTAAAGGAAGTTAATGTTAATAGTTTGTTAGGGTTGTTTTATTGTAACATTGTTTTTAGATGTACTGATCAAGTAATATGGCATAAATGTTTGGTATATGTGACGCACAGTGTGTTTTGGTAAGCCAGCTCCAAGCTACTGGAAAGTTTCCATGTGACCAATCCAAGATATCACTTCCTGTCACTCTCCGTGGGAACCTACACACAATAAGCTGTCACTCTCTCTGCTTCTCTGCTCCAGTGTGTGTGTGCGCGCCTTTGCCGCGGTCGAGGCAGCGCCAGGTGATACGGGCCGGTGCGGAAGGTCAGCTCTGTGATGTCACTTCCCCTTCCTCTCCGGATATTCCCAGCATTCTACCAGCACAAACCGGGAACTCTGGGAACTAAGAGCAGGAAGCCTGGCTCCTTCAGAGAGATTTTTTTTTCTTTTCAAGAAAAACACTTTATTAAGAAAAGAAAATGACAAAATGTCCAAAAGAAGCCAACCCAGCCAATAATACCGCTGAATTTCAGATCATTCCATTGGGGAACACAGCATATTATTCTGTTCCATCCCTACATGTCCCAAAAGGTATTTAAAGGTCTTTCACAAAGCTCAAATCTAATGAATTTGGTTTCTTGTGCAAAATATAAATTAATAATTAAAACATCCAGACATTGTCATCTTTTGTGCTTCATAATGCACCACATATTTTTAATGGGACACAGGTCTGAACTGCTGGCAGGCCAGTTTAATACCAACACTGTTATAATAGGCAAGTTGTTCTTATACTGTATGTGCAATTTGTGGCTTGGAACATTCTTACTGAAACAAGCAGAGGCGTCTATGAAAAAGATGTTTCTTGAATGTCAGCATCTTCATAGATATGCGACGGGCACTAACTTACTCCGATACCCTAACAGATGCTGGCTTTTAAGCTTTGTGCAAGGAATGGGACGAATTGTCCTTTTCTTCTTTGCTACAGAGGAAATTACGTCCGTAATTTCTTAAACCAATTTGAAACGTAGACCTCAGAACTTTTTTTGGACTATATATTTGTCAGCATCGCAAATGAGCTCAGTACCAAGAGAATATGTTTTTTAGGGATTCCTCAACAACTGAACATATTTCACAACGAGTAATTCGTGAGAAAAACAGAGGAATTTACCACAACGTCAAGATATATTCTGTATGTGAAATTTGACATATGTGATGTGCCTTTGCTCAGTTAAGGATGGAAAACGACTTCAAGCGCTTGAGAAACGATTGGTAAGCAGAGCAATGCTACCTTCTATTGGTCAAGTACCGTAATTGAAGGAAATCGAAACGCAGAAGGTTTATTCTTGCCCAGTCAAGTTGTGTTTTCGTGTCCCTTTTAGAATTCTTACAGTTTTACGGAGCATAGACCCTAATAAAAAAAAAAAACGAAACTGCTGAGACAAATGAGTTATTAAGATAATGCTTTTATCTGGCAAGATGTTGCGGCATATCTTTAGCATATGCTCATGCAAAAAAAAACCCAACAACAAAAAAAAAAAAACACCATGTCACTTGGCATTTTGACAATGAAGATCTCGAGGATGCTAACTCAATCCTCCAGGATCATTACAGCTGTTAAGGAGAAAAAAAGAAATGTCAGATAAAATCTCAAGGTTGTGTTTATACCAAGCACAGTCCACCTTTTACACCGCAGTACTCGTCACACTCGGCCTTGCTGTAGAACTTGTTGCCATTGGTCTGGCAGAAGCCTGCTTTGTAAGGCACGCACTCGCCCAGGATGGAGTCGAAGGACCAGTTGGGAGGTTCGCCCGTGCACGCCACAGCAGTCAGGGGGAGTCGACACACAGCTGCGAATCGGGAAATACAAACCAGTTGTGTACCTTAAGATGACAGTGCATTTCATATGTTCTGAATATGGCCTAGTAAAACAATCTATTTAGCTGTTTAGCCCCCAAAAAGGCTAAATTTACATTTACACAACAAAAAACTGGGAGCAAAACAACAGAAAATCAAACTTTATGACAAGTACTAGGCATCACCTAAAAATATGAAGCTTTACTAATTCTAACATTATGGCCAACGTTAGACTATAGTGAGTAGGCCAAAGTGTTTTATTCCTAAATTGTTGTAAACCACTGTGGTATAATGAACCATTTAAACATAGTTTTTATTTAATATAGGAAAATATGAAACTGCATTTAAACAATGATTCGATTAAACTATATTGCAAATAAGTTAAATTCATGTTTATTTTAGGAATTGTTTAAAAAAAATGTTTTTAAAGCAAATTTACTGTTATTCCCCATCATTGTAAAACCTAATAGTTCTTTAAAAAATGTACTTTATTTGAAAAGTAAAACAAAATGTACTGCACTGGTTTTATAAAAAAAAAGTTCATATTCCATGAATATGAACATGAATAGCTAAAAACCTGTTCATAACATTTCTAATTGTATTGCATGTTTAAAACAATTTAGAAATACGATTTAAAATGTATTTATGATTTACGACGCTCGATGCATCGAGCACCGCCGACTGTTTGATAGCAATGGTAGTAACGGTAGATCGCATAAGCTTGCATGACCTGTAAAAAATGTGGCTGTATGCTAACTGCAGATACCCAAGTATATTAGGTAAAAAGTCTTATGATGTTAATTTCTGCAGCACTTCTGTTATTATTTGGATTAAGAACGTTTTTTTTTTCTTTAGTATTTATACCAGTACATTACATAAGCTGGTGTTTGTTCAGCAGCGGACGATTGCATGGTGACATCAAATGCAACGAGCACATGACTCTGCACTGTCTCATGGACGGAGGAGACCATGTGCTTCTTTGTGTATGCTCACCCTCAGTGCGACACCGCTGCAGACACTCCCTCTCGGTCTTGAAATTGTTCTTATTGCCCAGACAGCCTCCGTATCGGAACATCTGGCAGCTCATAGCGCTGGAGTTGTAAAAGTAGCGCTGGTGTATACCGAAACATGGTCCCGCCTCCACGCCAAGACTGCACGCCTCTGGCGGGGATAATAAAAATGGACTATGGAGGCACCTTTTGACCCTCTGAAGACCCTCGATTTTATTTTTTGTATGTCTTACCAGATCCGTTGAACATGAGCGTGTCATCACCAGAACCGTCCAATTCCATTTCTGCCAGGGCAACTGTTGGTGCAACGGCCCTCTTCATCCTCTGTGTCACAGACATGAAACGGTGTTAAAGAGGAGGTGAAATCAATATTTGTCTTTACAGTCGTATGTTTCATGCACCTCCACGACCCTGAACAGATCAGATTAATATTGTGCTTGTGGAATATGAATTAAGCAGCAAAATATACTTTTTTTTTTTTTTAATTCCATCTTATGGGGCGGCCATTTTACCACTTGCTCTCAACAGAAAATTACAGCTCAAGTTTTTACAATGACTGAATGAAAAGTAATGAAAAGAGAAACCCTAAAATAAAAAAATAGATTCATGATGAACTGAAAATGCTTTTTTGAAAATACATTTGAAAGCGTACATGTGCTTCTGACAAGAAAACACATATGTTTATCAAGAAAACCTGCATCCAAACCCAATTTTGCTTTTGCTGCTTGCAAGCTTTTAATCGCTCAGGGAACCTATTTGTGGAGACAGCACGTATATAGCTATACCTTCCAGCAGAGGACAGAGATATGACGTGTCGTTGTTGACAAACGGTCTTTCCTTCCATTGTCTCTTTCTCAATGTGCTGCATTTTCTTTGTCAGATTCTGACAAATCTGAGTCAGTCTCACAATTTTCCAGAACTAATACTGATTGATTAATGGCAGGTCATTTCATCAATAAGGACTCTGCAAACCTGTCACACTGACTCAGGTTTGTCACAATCTCACCAAATCAATGCCACACATTTAACGGAAAACATGTCAACATCGTCAACAATTATGCCACGATGTTGTCTTGACAAATGGGTTCCCCAACCTACTGTAAGCTTGCTTTAATATAACGAATGAAACAAAAACCTGTTTGGTTGCAGATTTTCTTGATAACAATATTTATTTCCTTCTTCCCAGCACCACAGGTACAATTTAAGTTTATAAAACTAAGAAAAACAAAAATGTTTTGCTTTCATCTTCATTTTGGAAGTTGTTGTTTAATGATATTACACATTAATTAGTGATTTTCTTCTTTAATCTCGCACTTGTCAAATACTCTAACTTGCTTGAAAAATCAATTAAAATGAATTAAACAGAAGCAAAAAAAACAGTCAAAAAGCAAGCTTAATGAAAATTACAAAACAATAATACTATTGCTAATGGCCCAAGTAATGACCAATCACAGCTCAGCTTGCAAAGGTTACATCATCAAACTCAGAAAACAGTTTAGGCGTGATTGATTGATTTTCAGTCAACAATCACATGACGCTTGTGATAATTTGCTAAGTTGCTTGATGATGAATTTGATTATACCTACTGAATATGTTAGCAAAGGACTCAAAGCACTATTGAAATGCATTTTTATTATTAATAAGGTAAATACCTCAAGCACAGGTGTAGGCTCTTCTACCTGCTCCCCAGGAACACAATCACCTGTAAAAACAAATAATAGGTGGATCCTATCCAGGCTGACTTTTGGATACAAGGACGGGTCGCAGTTTTGAGAGGTTCATGAACGCCTCATGTGCGACATGTGCATGCCATACCTTTGTTCTGTTTAATAATAATGGTGTCGTCGCTCATCCCTTGCTCTTTGACCAGCCTTTTAAAGTCATCCAGGACCGTATCCCTGATGTCCCTGGTCCTACCTGTTGGAGGATGGCAACAATCGGGCTGAGGGCACGCCCATCAAGGTGATGCCGTACGAAAAGCATCCACACACTGTAAAGTTTCACTGAGATGTCGTTGTGGCCTGTTGATCGCTCCTTGACTGATATCATGAGGGCATATTCGTCGTAGTTGGTGTGCACCACGTAGGCGTCCACTTCAGCATCCCACTCTGGATGGAAAATAAGCAGATGGCTCACACAGATGGACATTGTGCTGTAAGTCATTTACTACTGCCCCCCACAAGACCTTAGAGCACCGGTGTCAAAGTCAAGGCCCGGGGGCCAGATCCGGCCCGCCACCTCACTTTTTGTGGCCCTTGAAATGCTGATTTGACTTCAAGTTTCTGAGTCAAATACCAAAATTGCAAGTTGTCTTTAACTTTTAAAAATTCGGGGGAAGAAAAACACATTTTCTTACTCTGCAAATCTCTTTTGAACAGCTTTTGCCGGCTTCTGATATCAAATCTTGGTAAATGTGCAATCAACACACTTAAAATGTATTTGAATTCACAGGCATTCCGGCCCTCTGACAGAAACAATCACTACAATGCGGCCCAAAATAAAAATTGGTTTGACACCACTGCCTTAGAGGCTTATTTATGATAAGGAAGAAACATACTTTCGAAAAGAAAGCGTCCGGGTGTTGAAGTCAGATTATAGTCTCCACTTTTGTGTTTACAGGTTCCATCCCTGAACACAGACATGCAAAATATTATATGATGCACAGTAATTTGCACACAGTGTCCATTAAGATTTTTAATAACATTTCAGAAAGAGATTTTGCGGACTTATAATGAGTTCTTCACGGGACAATATAGATGATTTGTCCATATTTATTAATGTAGTTGATCACATTTCTCACCAAATATGTGTTCTTGTTTGAAGATAGAAATTCATATTTGTTGGTTTCAGCATAGAAATAAAAACGGTGCGATACATGGTTCTGATTAAACAAATTCAAAATTTTGAAAAACGTGCAGTGGTAAAATGAGCTAAACGGTTCGAATTTGGAAAGTGAGAATTTGTCCCCCCCCAAAAAAACTGATAAAAATCAACATTTTTTGCTATTATTTTAAAATATTGGGAAAACAATAGTACAAGGTAAGGGATGAACAGTTTGAAGTTGTAATAGTTTGAATTGTCAAAAAATGTGAAAATTAAAGGGGAACTCAATACTAAAATAGTTTTTTTTTTTTTAACTGAGGTAAGGTATGTTCTGTAAAGTTCAGTGAAAGTAATTTGATGTAGATTGTTGATTGTGTTGTAGAAAATAGATGAGGATTATGTAGGTATGAAATGTACAATATTTGAAAAAAAGTGAATTTTTGGAATGAGGAAAAAAAATGTGTTAATTGTTGGAATCTATTGGCGTTAGACTTAGTTGAGAACTCTAGAAGTAGTTAAAAGATAAAAAAAACACAGTGGAATTAGAAAAATGATATTGTGAAAAATATGCTAAATATTTGGCAAAATTATGTAATTTTTGCTTTGTAGGAATGTTGAAAATTCATCACAAGGTGAAATAACTCAACTGAACATTAAGGATTTCAAATAGGCAAAAAATAGGGTGATAAATGGTTCACTGCGGGAAAACTGTGGATGGAAGGAATAAGAAAAATAATAAGGGGAAGTGTGAATTTTAGAACATGTTGAAGTAGCAGTGGTTTAAATTGGTCAAGAAATATAAAAAAAAAAATGATTGGCAAAATATGGCAGGATAATAAGACATAATTAAAAATAAACATTAAAAATACAGGTAGAATAAACATGCAAATACTAGAAACATTCCCAGAATTATTATTATGGTTTTGATTGGACAGTTTCATTATTAGTATTATTTCTTTACTCCATCCATTCATCATACACAAATACTGACTTGAGTACTGTTCTGCTCATCTGAAGTTTATCCTCGGCAGGTCCTCTCTGCAGCACCAGTTTGCCAATTGCTGATTCCTTTCGATGGTGCTCCATATTTGGGCACGTCTTTGCCACTGCAACATCATACCAAGTCCCTAAAAACTGGTATGAAATCACATTGGACATTTATAATGACAGGACATTGTACACACATTAGTAGCAATACAAGCGTCTTACTACAGTTCAAAAATAAACATAAAAAAAGATAACTGAAGAATGAAGAGCATATGTTGTAAATACACATCAAGCTTCACTCAGACGTGTCCACTTTTTGGTGAATGAAAATAGGATTTGAAACAGATCTGTTCATTTCGGATCTCAATTCACATAATTTTTTGGAAGTTCATTGACAAAATAAGTACACATCAAAAAAACTAATATATTTTTTCACTCCTCTTTAAATCTTGCTGTCCTGCGTCACGTGTTTGTTTATTGGCTCTGAATGTAGCGTCACTTATCTCTTAGTTGTAATGGTGCGTCTCGATAAATCTGAATATTATAGGTAAAAATTAAATTTTAGCATTGTTGTATATAAAAATACAGATAATATATGTAGGAGTTTTTAACAGAAGTTTTCTACTTATTTTTTCTTTATTGAATTATACTGCTTACACAGAAAAAAAATGTACCTTTTTACCAATTAATAAAGTAATTACTAAATTCATTCAAGGATTCCATGAACAAGAATAATTATTTTATTTTCCAAAAGTTAAAGGGGAAGTCTGAAAGCCTTTCTTAAGCTTTCCTTACAATACAGTGGTTCCTTGCTGTAATGGTTCACTTTTTGCAGCCTTGCTGTTTCACGGGTACTTTTTTGGTGCAATTTTGCCTTTTTTTTTTTTTTTTCTTCAAACAGCGTATGAGTATTCCCAGATAGCAAAAGATGTAACTTCAATGTTGAATTATGGTCAAAATGGTTGATTTTTTGGCTAAGGTTGACATTCTGTGAAAGACATGACCGTTACTATTTTTAACTATTACTATTATAAATTTCTTATGTGTCCAATCGAAGAAGATTTGAACTTTAGGAGTTTTTAAATGAGAGACAAATGTGAGAAAATGTTCATTCCGGTCTGAGAAACGTGTATAAAGTGTATTGTATTGTGAGGATTTTTACAGTCTTAAAACATGTATAGTCGTAGAAAAAATAAAGACGGCTGATTTAGCCTATTGTGGGTTATTTTTAGCACCTCCACCGGTTAAATTAATTTTGCATTTGTGGAAAATGAATGACCATAAGCAGCAAAATCCACCTGTTTTTACCCATCTCAGAGGAGGGCGATTTTGTCAAAATAATATCACAGTTGCCCAGGGCTCAAGTGAAAACTAATCACGGCTCACCTGATTTTGGAGTAGAGTCACGTGTCAGTCGCAAGGTTACACATTATTGGTTGTTATTTGAGCTCTGAAAACCCATAATGTCATTTTCATTCAATAGCAAGATGCATAATTGCTGTCCCCCGACATATGTGTGTGTGTGTATTTGAAAGGGGCGGGGGCGGGGGGAGGGGGGGTGCTGTATATCTTATATTCCACAAACACAACATTGATCAGAAAGTTGTTTAGTGGAGCTGAAGAGAACTTATTATTGGGAAGAAAATTTGGAGTTGACTTCACCTTTAAATAGAAATCACAATTTAGGTTTTAACAGCAACTTTCAAGACAATTTTCACAGGGTGAGTGGGGCCTGGTGCTTAGAACATTTGCCTCACAATTTTCCCCTCACGTTGAGACATTATAAATGTTGGGTTCATTAAAAACTCTAAATTGTTCATCTGAATGTCCGGGGTGTGATAGGCTCTAACTCACCAGCAATCCTACTGAGGACTTGTGCCAGAGAAATCGGATGGATGGACAATTCTAACAACACTCAAAAAACAAAGCCTCTGGGAGCCATTGTTGCCAATGCCCTCTTTTGTGATCTATAGAAGTGGACGAACAGGAATTGCTCTGAAGAAGTGTTACTCACCCTGGTGAGGTCAAAGTTCTCCTGCGTAGGATACAGAGGTTCTGCCAGAACAAAGACTTGGCCGGTCCATCCCAAGATGATGAAAGACGCCAGAAAGACAGCCTTCTGCATGATCCCAGTCTTTCAGTGCGCTCGTTTCTGTGAGGACCGATGCTCGGAAATTTCAGCATAAAGCCCACCGGGGTGTTGACTCTTGTTATAAGTGTTTCCCGGCCTATGACAAAACAAACAAGAGGAAGAGCAAAGTTCTGCTGCCCATCTACAAATGGACTCTAGAAGTCTGGCAAAACTGACAAATCAATACATGATTATTTGAGGGATTAATGAGTAACAAATGTGTGGTGCTATTTAAATTTACATTTGCCCCTGGAGGCATTAGCCAAACACATGAATCATGTTCCTGTTGAATGTCCACCTTGAGAAATAAAAACAACCCGTTCCAAATATGGGATGGGCATGTCATCAAAATTGAACTAATGCGGAATATTTTTGCCCACTTTTGATCCAAGGCCCAGTTCTTAAATCATGAAGATTATCCTGGATGATTATCATGTGGTGTGGGGTGTCTTAAAGAGTGATTTTCTCTTTGCTCAGAAAACAGTTGACCCTGTCATTTGTAAATGTCAAGCCTGTTCAATATTTACAGTACGATTGCAAAACTGTATGACTAGAGATACCTGTATATAAAAGCTAAAACCTTATACCCTCAAAGACTCCCTATCATATTGATAGACTAATATAGTGAGGTGTACAAAGTCAAAAAAGCTGTAGAGTGTAATATTGTGTTAGGCTATATTTATTCGTGGGAGGCTTAAGGACAACAAAATTGGTTAATGTGCCAAGTTTCATAAACATGTGTTGGGACTTTCATTCTCCTTAAGGATGATGATGTCATCTTTCATTCCATGTGTTCGAACCAGCGTCTTGAAATCGTCCAACACAGTGTGGCCAACATCCACAGATCGGTCTACAAAAGAAATAATCACAGTCATTCTCTATTTTTTTAATTTGACAACAATCCAGCTTTTTATTAATACAGTGAATATACGAAGTGTTGACTTCCGAGATTATGCCTTTTTGCGGGCAATCTCAAAACTTCTATCTTGCATTTCTGACTAGGAGCCAATCAGGGTGACATTGCCCCTTTGCAATGTCTCCATTGGCTACACGGATGTCTGCTCTTCATTGTCTCTCATTTTCTTTATTCCAAAACTAAGTATTTTTCATCTTCCCATCACATTACTGCTAACTGTCTGCATGTCCTTCCCATCTCTGTTTCTCTGCCATGCTAACTTGTATAGGTCAGTCTCTCCCTCCTGACTGTCTAACCGAGCATAATTGTCATTGTCAACTCTTTTCTATGGCTTTTGACACCTTCTTTCACCTTACATTGCATACCTATGTAGTCCTGTCTCCTCTTTTCTGTCCTCTGTGTCCCACTTCTTCTTCGCTAACCTCTTTCTCTGTATACACTGAATTATCTAGTTTTAATATGTTTTAATTGGAAATTTAAAATACATTTTCATAAATGAGCACCTAAAAAATGAATATTACAATTAAGTTCTGAATATTAAACTCAAGTTAACTGATTTAAAATCAGTATACATTTCTGTTGTTTGAACAATTTGCAGGAGATTTATTTTTTATACATTGAACATTTAAAGGGGCCGTATCATGAGAGTTCAACTTTTTGCAGACTTCAACTATGTTACAATGTTGATTTCTTCCTTTTACCGTTTTGGTTCCAGTGTTGAGTCGGCCAAGTAAACAGCAACGTTTCATTTATTAGTTATGTTTTATTGTAGAAAATGCCAAAGTGGCAACAGTGTGTTTTTGGGCGCACACAGCCAGACAATCAACGTCAGTAGTAAATAATTCACGAGTGGACGTAGCTGTTGTTATGAATACTGGTTCCTCACAGAACTGATTTGATAGCTGGAACAGCTTTTAGTGAGTGTGGCCCCTTTACGCTATAATGCATCTTAATGGCAGTAAAACATCGGTTTAAGCTCCAACATTCACTCCGCTGAGGTAGTAAGAATAAGTGGTCAGGATGATGGATGGTTGTTACTGGCTGGACAGCATTGAACGACGTCATGAAAGAGGCGAGGCAGCCAAATGATGAATGAGAAGTTTCACTTCCTGGTTAGAAATACATATTGGTATCATAAAAGTCCTATTTAATAAGACATTAAATTGCCAATGTGCCAAATGTAATTTCTATGCATTTATTTTACGGTGGAAAGTTTTAAATATCATGATATGGGCCCTTTAAATACATGTTTTTGGGGGTTCTTTATTTGAAAATTGAAATCATCAAGAATGAATAAGAAAAATAAAATTGGCCTGTATTACCCATCCCTAACAGTAACTAACTGTAAAGTTTGAAGATAGTGGTCTTATTTAAAGATGTTCTCTCCGTGCTCAGTAACCCCATCATAGCAGAGTGATCATAGTCAGTACGGACCACGTAGGCATCAACATCCACTCCGAGCCCTTTGAGAGAGATAATACATCCCATTAATGTGATCTTGAGGGGTGGTGCGGGGTGGACAATTATTGGGATAAAAATGACAGCCCTTACTTGTTACATGATAGAAAAATTTTCCTGCAGTGTCTGTAGAAGTATACTGAGTGGAAGTTTGCTTACATGAGCCATTCCTACAGAAAAAAAAAATGCAGGAGCAGAATAACATTATTCATAATGTCCACTATATGAGTGTTGAGTTTAAGTACAAATTCTTAGCTACTTCACTCATTTTTTATGTATGCCTTCAAATTGAAAAATATTCTTTATTATTATTATTCTTTTTTTTTTTTACATTTTCTTTAATTGCCACTCATCTCAGCTTGCAATTTGCTTTTGACTTCCCAGACAAGACACAACCCCGTCCATAGGACGAAAACTAGTGCTTTTTTTAGTTGCTCCCTCTGGTGGAGAAAATAATTAGAACATCCTCACTCAAATTGTTTTTCACAAGTATCTATAATTTTGAGAGTACTAAGTCTCACCTGGGAGCTGTGGCCAACACAGTGAGGCTACCCAGCTCATAGGGTTTCAGGTTCAGAGATACAATGACCGGGTTTCCCTTCCTATTTTGCATATAATGAGGACAATCCGAAACAACTGCCACCTCGTACCACTTGCCTAGGAACTGCAAGGAAGCAACATATTATGAAGCATGAACTTTATACATAAACAATAAAACGTAAGAGCTGCGATATGCTCACCTGATCCAAATCAAAGTTCACCTGAGGGACGATTACACTTTCTCCGTGCAGAATCCAGTCGAAGACCAAGAGAATCGCCAAACTCAAAATTCCTGACATCATATTTTTCCGTGTTTGACTATTAATGACCCCAGCTGAGGTTGTTTTGTTTACTTATTGTAGAATGTGGGCCAAAGTTCTGTGTGCATGTCAGCGCATGTGTCTGCACAGCATGTCCGTGTAAGTGTTTGCATACAAAGTAAATAGTCTACCTGTATTGAAATGACGAATACAAATATGTAAATGCATTGAGTGCTGTATTAATCAACCTAAAAAAATAATTAGCTCTTCATTTATAAACTACGATAGTTCCTTTTTCGATACCCTGGTCTGCCATCAAAAGATTTGTCAATGCCTTTCCTTTTCCGCCTCCCTGTGGCGAAAGCCATGCATTCGTTTTGTGTTCTAAGTTTTTCCAACATCCGGTTTGCTTTTCACAACAAAAGATAAATTACACTTATAAAAGGAAAGTGCAGTTCTATTACAATCACAGGCCCTTTTTTTGCAAGACGTAATTCTTATAAGGACAATCAGTAGTGTAATTTTTTTCATGATAATTTTTGTTTTTTTCCTTTTTTCAAACATTAGCTTTACCATGATGTGAGCCTTACCATGATTTGTTTAAGGGTTTGTTTTGAATTTCTGTAACAAACTGAAAAACATATCCATCAAAAATAAAGGAAAAGTTGAGAGTTGAAAAAAGCTTGATACGAACCCTTTGACATCACCAAATATGTAGTACCAAAAGTGCATATTCATACTACCCCATTGCTTGGAATAAGGAAAAGCCATTTTAATCATGACCTTTATCAAACATGTTATGAGCAACACCCAGCAAATACACTCCGTACCATTGTCAGACATGTGACCTTTAAAAAATACATATATTACTCATAATTATTATTGAATACATTACTCCATATAATATATGTATGCGATGCGTTTTCATGCGATATTGACCCAAAACTTTCAGGAAGTGTTAAATGACCACTGGGGAAAAAATTCCAATAGCAGGTAAGGATATCAACTGAGATATGAACAGTTTAAAATCTGGGGGCATCTCAACAGATGAAATTCGGCAAAAATGTTTTCTTTTTTTACCTCAACCCTTTAACAAGGTAATCTCTTTACAAGTTTATTCCTGAGGCATCATCTGCCAAAGTTAGCTTTTTTTTAATGTTGCACCTTGTGTGTGTGGTTTTTAATGACATTGTGATTGGAAATGTCATTTAAGAATTTTGTGTAAATTGATTTGACAATATGTGATTTGCCATTTGGTGTGGTATAGTGGTGAGGAGAAAGTTTTATCACCGATATTATATAAAAAATGCATTTGGTCATGTAAAGAAGATACATTCTCGTGACATTTTAATGGTTCAACACAATGTTGTTTTGATTTTATTTCTCGGTATAATATGTAAGACAGAAATTGAAGAACATACAAGTCTTTCCATATATGCAGCCTGCATTAATGCACAGAGTGACTAGATTAGTAATGAAACACGTAGATGTTTGAATGACATGATGATCTGCCTCCCATGAGGTGAGAAACAGCATGTTGGTACAGTACGCATAGTGTACAGCTATATGGTGTTGGTGCTACTGTTTGTTCATCTGGTTTCTGTTAATTGTCCCGCTAAAGGGTCACATTATTGGTGTTTTTGACTGTTATTGGTTGCTTTGTCCGTTCATGGAACTTGTTTGTGAAATGACGTTCGAGACCAGGAACTCTGGGTGATTCAAGGCAACGTCACAAGGATGTGCTAGCTGACTTTTGGATTGAAAAAAATCTAAGTAACCATGTACACTGTCTACTAAACTCATGTTTTCATATACTTTGATTATAATTTGAAATTTTTGAATGCTGGGAAATGAAAGTTGAGACCTTAAAGGGACAATGTGTAAGATTTAGACCGTTTTTCATGAAGGACAGCAGGAGGTGCTGCATTTACCATTGTCCATAGCTATAACAGACATGGCAGCCTCCAGATGGGTGCCACCCCCCTATGTAATATAATTTAATAACAACTAGACCTAAAATTGTATTTAAAACATACTGTTGGTCATTAAGAACATATTTAATTGCACGTTTTTAAAATTTATAATCATTTAATTTATTCCATTTTAATGAACAATGGTCTAAAGCTTACACTTTGTCCCTTTAAGGCGGTTATTTTGTATAACTAATCATTAACAATTCATATACAAAATTAATATCAAATAAACATCCCCCGCATATGCCTGGTTTTTTCAAAACACATCACATATGTGTTTATATATTGTTCATGCATCAATCCATCCATCCGTCCATCAAGTCTGCCCTCACAAGGGTCTAAGGCCTGTGAATGTGTATTATATTATTGGCATGTTTGATTATTTTAATATTATTTTTGCTAATTTCTCTATTTTTGTTTTCGGTCCAATGGGAAAAAGTTTTGACTGTTGGGTAACCACAAGCAGTTAATACTGTGTATCATTTATTTATTTTTGTTACTTCCTTCCAATGTTGAACATTTGTGAAGGCAGCACAAGAGCTTAAACATCACTCCTGCCTGGTCTGTTCCTATTAATAGTGCACCGTTAATATTTCTAGCCTGCGTCATGCCCACCCACCCGTGCCACTCACTCCAATTCTACTGAGCACCTTTTACTGCTCCTGGCATCTGTCACTCAGTCTATTCAAGGAGGCTCACACCTTAGATGGCCTTATGGCCTTATGTCCTCCGTAAATCTTATTTGGAAGCAATCATTTCTGATTGAAGCATTGACTTGTTTTATATTTGAATTTCATGATTTTCACATAGTATTCATTATTTGTTTTTCATACATGTTTGTTGTATCTCATATATGTCTACTGTCTTTAAAAACATCAAGCGTTTCCCTTAAGCAAAAGTCTGCCCAAAAGTATAGTCTTTTTTTTTTTTTTTTAAATATTTAAAGTAGTGACAAACATACACTTCTGTGAGCCTTCTTTATTCTTACCAAAGTGCCCTTGTGGGTGAGGTACAGTGCAAACTCCACCCACGATTCCTATAATTATTAAATGAATAAAAACAATACAGCGTGCCATACATTATTTATGCCGGTGTCCACAATGGGCATCATTTTCAATCTTCACTAGGATGCAGTTCATCTGAGCTTTCAGTTTATTATCATCCCGCCGATGACAGCGGGGACACTTCAATGAACTTGCGACGTCAGCCAAAGAGTTGGCCAATGTGTTGAGAGTGGATGCCTTGTCTTCCAGCTGTAGCTTGCGTAAATATTTTATATTTGCTTATTAATCTTTCAGTGTTGCAAACAGCGCTATAGGGCATGTGACTTGGCCAGAAACCATAAGAACAACAACTTGGGGCAATTAATGACGTATGAATATTCAGCTGATGCCGTCAAATAAGGCGTTGTTAGGGTTATTTATTAATGTATTATTTTATGAAAAACATGCAGCCTTTTCCTTGCATGAATATTTCAAATATCTTGCCCATCAGCCACATAAAACATAAAAATAAACATAAAAAGAAGAAGCCTTGGAGGAAGCGCCAGCCAAGCATGGGCCCTCATCCTCCTCACAAATTCTTCGGGCTGGTTTACATTTGTAAAAATAAATAAAAATTTACTCAGGTTGATTACCACGCGCTATAAATTTATTTATTTATCGTTAATCCTCTGCATGTGCTGCGTGTGTGCGCCTTTAAATGGGCCACGCAGCTCCCTGAGGCTTGTGTGTACCTCAACTGCAGCCGGTTGAATTGGTTCCAATTGTGTTTTTTTTTCCGTTAAGAACAGAATTTAAGACACTGAGAATGAATAGTGGCCTAACTCCAATTTTGTTCAGAAAGAAGTCGAGGCATAGCTGTCAGATTACTGATCTAAAATGAGGTTTTGTTAATTCCCCGTAAGAAGTAAAAAAATTTGGTTACACCTTCTCAGTCAATGTGTTTTCTGTATTTTCATGACGATTTACAGAATAGATCCTGACCGAAGGCACCAGAACTATGGAGGAGTGGAGTTACGTATTAAAAACAGGTGAAATGAAAACACATTTTATATTCCAGTTTCTTCAAAACAGTCGCACTTTGCTCCGATTATTGCTTTGCACACTGATAGCATTCCCTCGATGAGCCTCAAGGTAGTCACCTTAAATTATTTTCACTTCATATGCATGCCTTATTGACGTTAATAGGTGGACATTCTTACTTTATCAGTGAGGTTAGTCAGTTGTGTTGTGCAGAAGTCAGGTTGACTCACAGCTGACAACCCTATTGGACAACTGTTAAAAATCATATTATGGACAACAGTTAAATTTCATGCTATGGCAAGAAAAATCAGCTAACTGCAAAACACGTCTTTGTTTACCATCAAATGAAACATAAAACAACCACAAAACTTCTGTCTGCTTTTTGTGGAAAAACAAAAAAATCAGAATGACAAGGATGGGCTAACAAATATCATTGGTGTTGCAATATTATAACTTTGGGAAAGGGTTACCCATTTATTTATTTATTTATTTTAACAAAATGTTCCTTGCACACCCACTAGTCCAAACACAGTATTCTAATTAATATTGTGGAATTTAAATCAAATAGCACATTCCACCCATTTTCATATTTGGTTGTGGCAGTTGATTGGTTTATTTGAAAAGGGACAGTGCCATTTCACAAAAACCCATGATAAATCATGGTTTAAAAAGCCAGAATTAGTCAGAAAGCTTCTTTTCATCTGGAGTCCCCTTGGAATTACAAGAATTACAAGGAATACGCAAGAACAAGGTCCTTCACAACTATTACTATATACAGTATATTATAACAAATAACTATCTGTAATTAACTGGAGTTGATGACACAATAATAACATTTCGCCACTTGCTATCAGTTCAAAATGACATCACAGTGCCTAAGGGCTCAGCTTGCTAACGTCACATGTCCAAACCCAGGAATCGGGTGTGCCATGATTGGTTGTTACAAGTAGCACAGCGACTGCCCCCTGAGGCGAATATGATTCCCATTCCACAAATGTAATAATAATCAGAAAGTCATGTTTAGAGAATACAAACATACTCACAAGCATTCTGTATATTCTTTATCCTGTGTAAAGGATGTACAGTACAGCATCCATGGACATCTGTAGTGTACTTGGTCCAGGTGGCCGATTGCATGCATGACAGGACCAGCACAACGTCCATCATATTGAAAGAAGAAGAAGAAAAAAAATAATCCTTCTTGACGGTCCTTTCAATTATACCATCCTTTGTTTGCGGTTTTTGTTTTTTACAATATATTATAAAGTAATACAGTGTTACCTCGTTTTTCGTGGTTAATGAAGACCAAAAATTCCCAGGGAAAATTTAGTGCATATGTATGTGGGTACCAGAATTTTTAAAAAGGGAAACGAATTTATACTTTATGTATTTGATGCAAAGATTACTGTAGTATATATATTTACTCAACTATAAAACTATACTGTTATTCCTTCTCATTTCCATCACTTGCCTGCAGTTGGGGAACCTGAAGGACTGGAGTTGCCTTTGGAGTAACAGCCCTCTGATGTTGACCTTCAGGGGAGCCCATAGCTGACCAAACATGATAACAGGGAAGTAGTTTACACTCAAATTCCAATTTATTACAAAGGCCCTCTGTGTAACATCTTCCCAATGCTTTTTCATCAAAGCTTTTACCTCTCCTGCTGCGCATTTCATTTCTCAATCAAGTGTGAAATTCACTCGAAGACTGCTGCAAAAGAGACTGTATTCAACAGTCAACAGCTTGGACAAGACTGACGAGACATTCAGTCACTCAGCTCATGGACATTGACCAATGAGGTCAGAATTTACAATCTACTCCTGCCTTCATTGGTCAATGTTGCAATGGAAGCCATCACACATTTTGTAGGATTGCCCCCTGGCGTGTGCGTTTACAGTCAACTTTTCTGTTCATTCACACCGTGAAGGAATCTTTTATATATAGAAAAAAAAAATGAAGCACTGAGGGTGCGAAAGATGAAGCGCGAAGTGGCAAGGGAACACTGTTCTTATCTTAAAATATATCAAAAAGTGAGTTGTTTTGAGGAGTTGAATGAAATATCATCAGCCAAAGTAGCAACTACAGAACACATGAAACATTTTTCAGTGTGGCCCCTTTAAGTGTGAAAAGGATGACAAGGGAACAGATGGGATCAAGTAGGAGAATGCTTGAGTGATGCGGTGAAGATATTCGTGCTCTCCCTGCAGCACAGGAGACACAGATGTCAGAAGACCCACGTTCCCTAGGGAGCAGAGGGCAAAATGCGCTCATTTCACACTTTTTTGCTATCAAGCTCAAATCTTAATTGGCTACGCACACACATACATGAGCATACACCCTCTCTGCTTTTTTTTTTGCCCTGCGTGGACATCTGCTGTGGGACTTTAATGACCCTCGGTGTAAACAGAGCTTCATTCATATTCTCATGCGATTCTATTTGACAAATGTGCTCTTATACTAAGTAGTGCAAGGGCACACTCACACTTCATGTCATCAGGCATAAAATTCATGCAATGTATTCAAGCGCGGAGCTGCCATTGAGGAGTAAACATTTTTGAACGTTTGAACGTATATTCGAATGCATCTACAAGTACCCTCAAACATATTTGAAGGAGTACTCCATCTCCTTTCAGGCTCTTACTCCACCCCTCACTAAGATTTGAAAAGAATGCTCAAGATGCATTTCCAGATGCCATGCTAAATAATAGGGGTGTGCCAAAAAATCGATTCAGGAAAAAAAATCGAGATTTGCCACATTTCAGAATCAATTTAAAGTGTGCAAAAATTGATATTATATTTTAAAAATTCGTTTCATTTCATTTTATATTAGAAAGGCTATGAAATTCATTGTAAGCTTGAAAAAGTAGCAGTCGTGATCCATGTAAAAAGGTACGTTCTTACAATTAAAAACTTAATAAATGTAAAAAAAAAAAAAAAAAGACACTTTGTCTCCTTGTGTTATTCTGTCTTGCAAAGGGGCCGATGTTGTTTGATGATTCTTCGTCCATCTATAAGTTGAAGCAGAAATCATTGTTAACTGAATCTAATCTAATCATCTTAATGTTGAATCAAAAGTCGACTTGGAATCAAATTGTAAACCCAAAAATCGGAATCTAATTGAATTGTGAGTGTTATTTGCTGCTCGGGGTCTCCCCAATGTGGCCTTGTTGTCAATGCAGGTGTCATGGTGAGTGGGGCGGGGTCATTGATGTCATTGCTGAAATGCTAACGACATTCTAACAACGCTAATGTCAGACGCGACAACCCAAAGTGGTACAAAGTGTTACATGGGTGTTTTCGAGTCAATATGTACAATGTTAGCTCATGTCAATTTTATGTTTGTTAGTTCTATGGTGTAAATTGTTGGAAGGAAAAAGTGGAAGACCACAGGTAACATCGGCACAAAAAACCAGCCACAAACAAGTAATTACGGTAATAAATTATGAAAATGCATCATAAACTGTACAAATATGTTAGACATCATGGTTTGTGATAACATACTTCATTACAGTTGAGGAACCACCGTAGTAAACACCAATGCAGTTTGTCAGCAACTATTTTTTTAATCTCAGGGAAGACAAATACACTCATCATTCAGTAGAACCACCAAATTCAAATTAAAAATGTTGAAAAAGCAGATGATACATATGTGAGCTTGATGTGCAAAAGTAGATGCCCCTTCTACATGACCAAGTTACAGCAGTGCCTGGGGTAAGGGTGGGGGAGATTTTTTGGAAGCCAAAAGTGGATGACCCAGGCCGCTTCCCCATTGTCTCCCTTCTATCTGCCTGTTTTTTGTTTTGTTTTTTGTTTTGGTTGTTTATTTATATATTTATTTATTATGCCAAATTACCAGAACAGAAACAAAAAGCAAACAAAAAAACGAACGTGTGTGATCAAGCTAGTACACTCTTTCACACTCAGCATGGGTGCATTAACCAAAAAAATACACTTATAACATATGCATCATTATTATGACTTGGTAGACCCTACATAAAGCTCGTGTAACCAATAGCTTCACCACACCAGGATTCTGCGGAGGACACGCAACCTCACCAAGGAAAATACTCACCCACAACACAACCTGTTTGAACTGCTGCCATCAGGCAGATGCTACAGGAGGAGCCTGAGGGCCAGGACTGCCAGGCTGGCCAACAGCTTCTATTCACAGGCCATCCGGATTCTGAACAAATTCCTCATGTACTAATCTGCCTCATCACCAGTCACTTCCCCACATGCACCTTACAAATCCTGCGCAGTGCAGGAAAGCTGCTAAATACTATTTTGCACTACATGATACTTTGCACTATCATCATCATCATATATATATATATATATATATATATATATATATATATATATATATATACAGTTTCTTCCTCTCCATCAACTTCATAATATGCTCAGAATGTAAGTCTATTCATTTATTAATGGTTCATTATAACTGCCCTTATTGCTCTACTACTTGTTTTTGTTTCATTTTTGTTTTATTCTTTACTTTATCATTTGCTCAGTTGTGGAATGTAGTCTGCTCAGGGAAGTGAGCAGAATAAGGATTTTATTGTGTTGTAGTACGACTATGCATTTTGACAATAAAACTGAATCTTGAATCTTAGTGATGAAAGGTTTTGTTTTTTTTCTTTGTGGTTATGATTGTGGAATAATTTGTGTTTAGTGCATGGATTTCAAAATAAAAGAATAGTTAAAAGCCATCTAAATCTGTGTTTTATTTTTCAAACAATAATTCCATGGAGAAGAAACGTTTAAAAAAATTACACAATTTTTGGATTATTTTTTTGGTGATGATTGTCATTATAATAATCGTAATTTTATGTTATCCTTGTGATAAGATATTTTAATTCATGATTATTATAATCAGTTTTAGTTTTCGAGAAAAGCCTCTTTTAATTGACTGTATATGATAGTGCTTAGTAGATAATTATACTGTACTGAACACCTAGAGAGCCAATCAAGGATCAGCAGCCTGCGGGAATTGTGCCTCTAAATGTAGTGGTTTTATTAATTGGTAAAGTGACACAGGTTTTACTAATATTCCGACTGCAAAAAAAAAAAAAAAAGCCAAATGACCATAAACATGAAAAAACAGATTGTTTTGTGCAGTAAATTCTTTCTAATGTCGTTCGCTGTATCAAATTACACGAGTGGAAAGAATTGAAATCACGAACTCATTAAAAAAGAGCAGGATTAGAAAACTGATAGCGTCCTCCCACTGCAGGAAGAGCCGCAGTGGATTCTTCTGATTCTTGCGGCACATTACGCGCGTAATAATCCGCGGTGACGTGGGTCTCTTTGGTGAACTCGCAGCGTGGACACAGTGCTTGCGCGCTTCAAACTTGGAGCAAGCGTGGGGCGGGGGGACGATTCGCTCGCAAATGTCCCGGCAGGTGGCAGCTGCCGCCGATCTCCATCCAACCATCAGCACCACCCCCGTGGACGTGGACCCATCAGCCGGCTGATGTAGTACTCCACGCAGCTGCAGCTTCGTCCGCGAGAAGTGCATGGCAAGGGAGAGATCATGAGCTCCTCTTTGCCGAAAAGCGAATCCGCAACGTCCCTGCTGAAGTCCGCGGTGCTCCAGCGCAGATCCACGCAGTCCGACCACGGCCCGCACGGCGGCCGCGGCGGACCCCGGAACCAGCGCGGCCAGAAAGGAGCCGACGCCGGCCGGGTGGAGGAGGCGAGCGCCAGGAGACCCCTGTGCCGGCCCGGCCACGCAGAGAAAGGCGTGGACGACGCCAAACGCAAGACGCGCGCCAAATCCGGCAGGTCCAAGCAGTCCGCTACTCACGGGGGACGCGGACGGGACGCCAAAGGTTCCCCGGGGGCGTCCAAGGAGGAGCGGGACGACACCGACTTCTTCTTCGAGACCGGCAGGACGACGGTGAGCGGCTCAGCCTCCAGCCTGAGCTCGGACGCCGCCGCGGCCGGTAGCGCCCCGGCTCCGAGTCGGCCCGCTTCCGGCCGGAGGTCCAAGAGGCTCAGCACCGTTTCGGACTATGATGCGAGCTTGCACCCCATCGTCAAGTCCGTCTTTGGACAAGTAAGCTTGAATTCATGACAAACACGCAACAGCACATTTTCAAACACATTTTGCAGCTTCGAATCAATAAAAAGCAAAAAATACTTGGATTTTTTTTTTTTTTTTTTTTTTTACAGCCGTGTAGTATTTTTTAGGGGTGCTTGAGCACCACTAAAGAGAAGTAAAGCACCCTCAGAATTTTTAAATCATTATCATTTTTAACAATGTGTTTACTCTTTACCAAAATACGTTCACGTCTCCACAAAATCTATGGGGTTACCATATGATCATATTTCACTTATACAATCCTATTCTACTGTGCTGTGGCTCATCATTTAAACAAACAATAAGATATGATTTACTGGCAATCTTCATGTGCACATTTATTTATCGACTTATTTTATTAGTTTTTTTGCGTGATAAGTACACCTACACCTTACAACCAATTGCATAATGCCATGGACCCTCCAAATACTCAATCTTTATAGCACTCAAACACCTCTCAATAGCACCGCTGAAAGTTGGATCTTCAAACCACCCCACTTGGAGATGTGCAGCATGGTGAGGCAGTGGTTAGCACATCTGGTTTTGGGCACAATTCCGAATACTTCAGCTTTCTTTCACATTACAAATACAGAGAATACTGCTTAGGTTTGAATAGTTGTTTGTTTTGGGGGAAGCGGCAGCGTGCACTCGTGGTTGGTAATCTGCCTCATGTCTTAGACATCGGTTGGAATCTCAATTTTCCAGGCTCATTTAGCTGAACTAATTGATCGGGGCGGAGCTATGCGGTGGCCTTTGGTGGCCCAGGCTACACTTGTCATTTCATGGAAAACTTCAAAAGGATCTGAAACATTTGATTCTTGCAGGAATTAGAAACACACAAATCTTATTTTCACACTGTAGTAATCAAACAGCAAGGTTGAGGATTACACACATTCACATCACGAGCAGGAACAAACCGTTGTAAAGACAACATTTACAATTTTGAGGAATAAGATGGTTTTTACTATTGTGTATTTTAGATAAAATTAGAGCAAATGAATCATTGATTGCTGTATGCAAAGTGGCATTGGTTGTCATTGAGAATTGAACACTCTGGCCACCTCACTGAAAAAAATTTAACACCCCTAGTGGTTGACTTACGACCTACCAAATGAGAGATTCCTGTCTTGACATCATAGATATGGTGAAGGCCCACCATAACATGGCCGAACGTGACTAATGTGAACAATCACGAAAGAAAAATCACAGTTGGCAAAATGGCACTCATCAAGTGATTGTGTACCACAAATGTCTTTTAGCAGGAAATGTGAGACCCCAAATTGGCTTTTGAGGCTTGACATACATTTTAATAATATTGTATTACAATGAACCACAAAAACATAGTGTGGTGGTCAAAGAAGAAATCTATTGCCACAAAAGAGTGAGGATATTTTGGTTGTCTTATCCTCTCATTAACCAACTGCACCTGTGCACTTCAAAGACAGACACTTTCCATGCTTTGCTCTCCAACCAGCGTGTCAAACCGAATCCTTGAACCTCAAAAATCATTACTTTACCAGAGACCCCAAAAATAGCCTATTTGTTCAGCCATTCACATTGCATCATCAAAAAGTGCTAGATGCTTTCAACACTTCAAATTGGTCCAATAGTATAGATTTTTTGGGGAAAAAAAAAGAACCAGGGCATCATTACTGAGATTTACGATAATGCCAGCAATATTGAATTTTGTAAAACTTTAAGCACTTTTGATGACTTTTCCAATCCAAGTCTATTCGAATTCAAAACAATTCGTCAAATCCCGCACACCAGATGACAGTTTTGCGTTGGTCAGATTGTGACAGGTCATTGCACCAAACTGTAGACATTCATGGCACCCATGGACTGCACATCCATTTAACGTTGACGTCCATGCATTATTCCCACCAGAGAAGGAGAGAAACTGTTCTTCATTCAGATTTACTCTGCGTTAAAACTGAATGGTTTTGGCCCAGGCTACATCCTGATAAAAAGTTTTTCAGGCTGTCCCAGTTGATGTACTGTAGTTCCATTTGCAGTGATAAAATCAGATAGAATCAGCTCCATCTTGAGGACAAGCATTAAGGAAAATAGATGGATTGGTTTTCTGTTAGATATTCTGGTAAAAATGTAAACGTTTCAGTAATCCATTAGAAGCGGAAAAAGAAAAGGAGCTGCTCTGCTGCTTGTCATCCTGTGTAGCCAATTTGAAGTCCTCCAAATGGTCAGCGACAGCCAGATTGGAGAATAATAAAAGGAGGAGGTGGACAAAAACAGTCCAATTGTGCATTGGGAAAAGTGAGGAAATTAGCAAGGGAGCAACATTTAAAGGGACATCTGCCAAAACAGCTGGAGCTGGGGGGGAACTCAGCTGCACTATTAGATGAAAGTTTTCATACACAGAATTCTGGCATAAGCCATTTGCAAGTTATAAACTAAGTTATGGCATACTTTTCTGACAGCGCTGTTATATCATCATTATCATTAAGGCCGACTGTATATTAGGACCAATTTATCCTCTCTGACCCTCAAACACATCCTTCAAATGAAGACCTCCTTCCCACCAACACCCTTGCTCTCTGATTGCTCTCCAAAATCTACCCATTTTCTTCCAATCTATCACCCTCCTCATGGATAAAAAAAAAAAAAAAATAAGCTGGAGAGGAGACAATTACCTCCGTGCACACTAATGTGTTCCAGAAATAACTCCTCTCTCACTCCTAATCCAGGCCAGAGCTTCAATCAGTCTCAGAGGTTAGTGCAGAAATGTTCTTGTCACACTCTCCGCTGGAAATATCACATTATGTCTTTCAATCCACTCCCAAATGAAAAAGATCTCAGTGATAAAGACGCAAGGCTGCGCACACTCACTAGGCAGTTAATTAGGTAGACCTGACCCATTAATATTTGTCATTGAGGAAGATAACCCAATTTTGGTTCATTCCAACCCAATTATTGGGGCAAAATGGGACCATCAAAAACTTGATTTAATTTATTGTTAACTCAATAAACCAGGAATTGAGATTACATATTAGCTAGGGATGTACCAAATATCCAGCCATTGAAATTTTGGGGCAAAAATGGCAAAAAAAAAAAAAGTATCTTCGATTTTTGACAATCAAACCAGAATTATACTTCCAAAAAAGGAATTTGTGATGATGCAAAAGCCATTGACTGCAAGCATGTATATTTCAGAGGAGGAGTGGCTCCTCACTTTTAAAATCATTTCGGCGGGTTGAGAAAAGAAAGCACTGCCGAGCTTCTGCTTCTTTCCTAGAACTAAGGGCGAGCCAAAAAAAGACTTACCAAGGAAGACGAATGTCACAGCCGAACATGGTGGGTGTAGACCCAGAAGCAGGGAGGAAGACAGAGCGGTGTGCTCGAAAACACATTCAATATCAAGATGATAAAACATAAAGGAGGTCGAAGACTGCAAAAAAGTAGCAACAAATCTAGAAATAAACTTTGTACAAAAAACTATAAACTCCAGAAAACATGGGAGGCACTCACAAGGACGATGAGGAACTAATAGCAACATAGACCACGACAACTTAACAGCAATGACCAGACAGGAACCAAAAGGAAACAGGAAACTAAATACACTCAAAGCTAACGAGACAACAAGGAGCACCTGGACAAGAAACAATTGGAACAGAGAGCTGGCTGGCCAACACAAGGGATGCAGGTTAACACAGACAAGTGGACACAATCATAATCACACTGAGACGAGGGAAACAAACATGAACTCGAAAATACAATTAAAAAAAAAACACATACACAACAGCCAACAACTCACAGAACCAAAATACCAACTGAACATAATAACAAACAACATCATGTCATACACAAACAGCATGTTGCCAAAGCCAACTTCAGAATAAACACACCAAATAAACAACTACAATAACACATGGTGCGTTCAATGCCGTCAGACATTACAGAGTCTGACAGAGAAATATGTCAATGCATTCAACGTCAATAACTAAAAATGTTAAAATAATGTGGGCTACTTATCAATCTTTGAAATGATGGAGGTAAAATTACTTGGCTATTTGAATAAATTGCAATGTAAATAATAATCCATATATCTGTTTATGTCTACTATACCATTCCATTCATGTCATTGGTATGTCAATGAACAAAAAATAAACACTAAATCCACTTTGGTTATGTATAAATATTTTGAACACTGAACAAGAATAATATTATATATGATATATGATACATCATATAATATTACAGGGTTTCAATTTTTGTTTTTGACCCAGCATTTCTCATTTTTGTTTTTTGGTTTCAGCCAAACTGTTTTACTTAGGTACATCTCTTCAAATAGTTATTGAGGATTCAATATTTTGGGCATTCACAGTAAAGGATATTCTTATTAACAAGGCAAATGGTTGTGACCCAATGAGATACTCTTCTTTTACAGTGGTCTTGTACAATGTTAAAAAAATGCAATATTTCCAATACCTTCACTTTTTTTTCCCCCCATATCTCAGAAATAACACTATTGATTTTGCTGTCTGCTATTGTGTTAAAAACAAAATGGCTAACCTCATCCTGACACTTCAGCGCGCAGATCCATCTAGTGTGTTGTAATAACTCAATGAGGTTTTCTACAGCAGCATTAATGGTAAAGACCGCTTGGAACTGATCATTTGTGGAAAAAAAAAAAAAAACTTAAAAAGAAACACCATGATTCATGTGATTTGCTTTCCCAGATAAGGCCCAAAATAAATCAAATATAAACAACATTTTACAGTATATATATATATATATATATATATATATATATATATATATATATATATATATATATATATATATATATATATATATATATATATATATATATATATATAATGTATTTATTTTATTTTATTTTTAATGGAATTTGCATCTTCATGGTGCAAATTTTGGGATAGAAAATGACCAAGATATTCTGAAATTAAAAGTCTGAAAAATGTTTTAGTATTTTTTTTTCTTCAAAATAAATATGAGTGATAACATCAACTAGTAATTCAAAGATGCATTCAAGTCAAAATACTTTTTCACAAGGTAATTTAGTGTCATATGTCTTTCCTATTACTGTTTTATGTGTGTAAAAATATGACATAGAATCTACACATGCATAAAAACACTGCAAACTTTTAAAGCATTTTTTAAAATATAAATCTATGTTCTGTATATAGTAAAATTGTTTGTACCTAATATTGTGACAAGAGAATCTAAAAACATGATTAGGCCTAGCTTCCACATTTGCAATAACTTACATCATCATGACCATCTCATTGACATTTATATATTGTACTGTATATGGATTGACCTTAATTCTTAATTGCCAAGCAACAAGAGTGAAAAGAAGAAGTTACACACACGCACGCGCGTGCACACAGCCGTCCAGAGCTTAGAGTGGACATGACAGGGCGATTCAGCACAACAAAGTTTCTTTCCATAAAATAATTTCTTACGTAACCGGAAGATCTGCATACATACGAGGCCAACAGAGCAGCCAGTGGAGGAGGCTAAAAATAGAGCATCAAGACCTGAATTTGAAAGACTGGAGGCGGCGCACAGTTTTTTGTTTGTGTTCTCTGAACTGAAATGGAAAAAAGGAACCTTTCATGAGGCTCTCATTCAAACGCTAGCAAAAGCGCTGGAGACATGAATGCATTTCACCACCATTTCATCATCATACATCATTATAACAATACATCAAGAATACATTTTTTTTCCCCAGTATCTTGACTGAAAGAAATAAGATTGCGATCAGGCGCTTAAATGCGGCTCCCCCTAATTTTGATGGCAAGGTCAGGATGAAGCCACTCCATCTATGATGCGGCAAAATACACACAACTGTATCATCTTCATCCACTACAGAAATTCTTAGTATTTTAACGAAAGTTATTTACTGCCCGGTGCCCTCACCACAAATTTTGCCATTCTTAAATAACATTGTAGGCTATGTCAAATGTTAGTTTCAGTGTATGCTGTAGATGCACCAATAAATGGTGGGCAAATGGCCCACTTGCCATAGTTTGAATGTCAAAGTAGGAGAACAATTTACAGAGAGCAAGAAAAAAAACGACACTGCAACTATCAGTATGTACGACTTTGTATCTCAAAGATGGAATAAACACAATAAATTAAATTAAATCTATATATTGGCAAAAAAAACAAAATATAAACATATAGTGCAGTATAGAATTTAAAATAAAACACACATTTTGAAGGAACCACAACACAAAATCAATATATGCTGGGAAAAAAATATATATAAATAACATCAAATGGTATACAATAAAATAAAAGGAAGAATAAGAAAAAAGTATAAATTAATTCAAAATACAATTAATAAAATCAGTTTGCTAATAATCTATTTTGTGAAAAATGGCAGTAAATCTGTACAGACATACAAGATAAACAACTGTTCATATAACGTTACTGTAAATGATGTTAAATATATAAAACAAAACTCAATTATAAAGACGCAAAAAAATACGTTCAATAATGATAATATCAAACTTTAACAAAGTCTGGCATGATTATTCCTAAATGCAGTGAAAATAGTGTTTGTTTACATGGTTAAATAGTGAACGTGAGAAATTAGAGGTGACTAAACGCAGTTTTTAGTGTTGACCAGCAGAGAGCGCAAGATCCATTTGGGCTCATGCATTTGGCCGCGTCACCTCCAGACATGAATCTACTCCGCGTGAGAGGACACATGATGCAGGAAAAAAAAAAAAAAAAAAAAAAAACTGACAAAGACAGTCAGAAATTGTTGACTTTGTGTAGTTCGGATGATCCTTGTGAACAACATCAACACTCATTCACTTGCTCCGTCGTGACATCGCTGACCGAGATGGTAGAAAAAAAAATAGCTCCTCACTTGCTTGCAGGGTTGCTGTCACTCATACTGATTCACACAGTCACCTGTTGCCTTTTTTTTTTCGGGTACAAATTTGTTGCCACGCTCCATATTTGCTCTAGCTCTGTCGTTCTGACCTTGACAACTCAAGGCTGAACAGACTTGATTGTAAAGCATGTGAGGTATGTGGGCTCCCTCTAGCGGTATACATGAAAGAATCACAAAATCCTACCGTGACTGAAGTGCAAATCACAAAAACAAACCAAATAACTAAACAAACGAAAGTAGTAAATCGGGGAAAAAAAATGAAACATCAATGCAAACAAGGAATGGCTAAAAATAAAGGCTGCATCCAAAAAATATTGGCAAAGAAAAAACAAAAACTCATTAAAAAAGATGAATTTCACACAAGACGAATTGACAACTTAAACTAACGTTCACAGCGATGCGATGGTGTGCATGTTTTTCATTTTGTTTCAAATGTGGCCATTGTATCATGTATTGCTACTACTGTAGAAAAGACCTGGTGATGATTTCACCAAACGTTTGCTGTGGCTGTGGAAAGGGGATTTAAGGATTGCACGTTAAAATACTGTGCACTATTTCGTCCACCGCACACAGACAGACCACGCACCTTTCTCTTCTGAAGAACGGCCACCATGATTTGATGCACATATTTCCGGTATATGAACCTTAACTGTGACGGTTTAAACTGGCATAATAGCGTCCTCTCTTGTCCAATCTACTGCGATTTGATTGTGCTTCTTATTTGTAATGTATGTTTATTTTTGGTTGCGATCCCTGATTTGCAATTATTTCTATTATTTTTTTTAATGCGGTTTTCTTTTGGTTTTTGGCTTCGGCTAATTTTCTCGTGTCGTTTTTTTTTTGGGGGGGGGGGCGATTCGTTATTAACTTATATTTCAACGTGAATCTTCGCACACACACATGTATACATACATACATACATACATACATACATACATACATACATACATACATCTTATGAAATATGTTTGTGGCTATACTTCTAACCTAGAAGTAAGACATCTAAGTCTCTTCAACCATTTAATGATGCCGGACACTGCTGACTGCAAGGAGAATGCAAGCATGTGCTTAGTCTTCATGGCTAATCATGGCTAATATGGAGCGGGTAACAAAGTCATGTAACAAAGTGAGCACCCTGTACTTTTCCCTGATATGGTGGGGCTGGTACTCAGAGCACAGCAATGAGCAGGAATGCTCAGGAGAAAAAACACTTTGGAACAGAATTTGAATTTTAGCTGGGTTAAAAGCCCCCTAAATTTGAGTGTACATGATATAGGGCCCTTAACAAGGCATATGTTCCAAAACTCACCACAAAGGGTCACTCTCATAACCAGGGGCGCACATAATTGTGTTTGTGGGTTACTCACCTGTGTACTAGGACGTAGTGTTTGGAACCCACCCTTTCTTTCATTAAACAGTCTTCCTCAATATCATTCTCAGTGTCGATCCCTAAGAGTGCACTCAGCGATGTCAGGTTTCTCAAGCCTGCGTCCTCGGCCAGTTTGTTTGGAACCCAATTTAATTAGTTCAAGGAAGTCAGAGTTAAATTCTCTGTCACTTGAGAGTGACAACGTAAACCAGGCATCTCCAAACCCGGTCCTGGAGGGCCACCTATTTTTGATGTTTCAGTCATCCAATGCAGTTGATTCAAATGATCAGGTTTGTTGTCAGGCTTCCGCTGAGCTTGCTGATGAGCTGATCATTTGAATCAGGTGTGGTAGATAGAAGGACAAAAACCTCCAAAACATGCCGGATAGGCGGCCCTCAAGGACTGGGTTTGGACATGCCTGACGTAAACGATCTCATTCACACCCTCATGAGAAACAAATCTCTCGAATCGGAAGACACAGGATGCGCATGCTTATCTTTATGAAGGATGAAGAGAGCGATAACTTTGTTTGTTAGCCATGAGTTGCTCTACATTCACATGCTCCTTTCATACTTGTCAAATAAACGATGCATGAAGATTTTCAACCCTGTATCAAATGATCCAGTTTTGTCTGGTAGCTGAGGACATGAGCAGTAAATTTTGCATCACATTTAAGTTTGCTTCAAGCCACGGTACATCTTGGAGCCACTTTTCAGGGAAAAAAAATGTTCAGCCCCTGCTCAGTTGTCATGAGTGAATCTAAGCATGCGACGTTACGCAGCAGTCATTTCTGTTGTGCATGCGTACCTGCGCACCAGTTATGTGCATACCTGCCCATGACCCATTCCTTTTGATCCGCAAGAACCACTTGCTGGGTTGGTGGGCTCCATTTTGATTTTTGACGCAGCAATTTTAAGGGTACACAGGCTTCCCTTTTCTGAATAATATGTATGTTTTAGAACACTTGGGTCTGCTATTTTCCTTTATTGTAACATTGTTCTCATGGGGATATTTGGAGAATATTTTTTGGAGTCAGTACTACTAGAGGATGCGTTGAATGGTGAAAGGTTTTTTTTTAAGTGTGTGAAGATGATGCAGGGAAGCATCAGCACAGCAAGCGCAGCATATGCCTCCAGTATGTCTCGAGTGTGAGGTTCTATTTTTAGAGCCTCATGGATATTTTTGTATCCACGCTGGGCACAAAAAAAAAACCTTGCACTTGGCGTAAATCCTCCCTTTTTTCGCACATGAGGATTAAGCTGTGAAGCGGATGTGCCCAAGTGCACATGATGATTGCAAATATTGCTAAATATTTATGCAGTGTAGAAGGCAGAGACACAATGAGACACATGAGGACAATCAGGCGGGATTTTCTACTCTACATGTCATGTGAATCACAGCAAAGGGACTTTTTTTTCTTATGTTGTTTTGTGGGTTATTCATGTGATCCAACCTTTTGGGTTTGTTTGTTTTTAGAAGAGCATAAACTATTATTGCAAGTGATATTTTTTTATTACAATTATTAGGAAAACATATAGTAATAAAATATGTCCTAATAACATTTAAATACATTTGAAGCCTATGTTTCTTTACTTTTAATGTTAATTACTATTATTGAGTTTGTTTATAAAATAAATTGTATTAATTACATATCTATGAAACCACATAACTATTTTAATTGCATTTTTTTTTTGGCGTTTTTATCTAACTTTTAATTAAACTAGAATTCCACCTCATTATTCAGAGGATGTATCTCTATTAAACTCGATAATGTATTGTGGATATGTAAAAAGAAAACCTTATGAAAGCATAAATACAAAGTTATGTAAATGAGAGTGCAACAAGGACGTGAAAGGAGGGGGAAAAAGTCATGGAATTGGAGACGCGCACGCACGCACACACACACACACACACACACACACACACACACACACACATATATATATATATATATACACATATATATATATATATATATATATATATATATATATATATATATATATATATATATATATAAAAGACACACACACACACACACACACACACTCCAGCATGACTTGATGGGAGCTGACAGCTCGTGTGTGTGACGTCCAATGAGTTCTGAAGTTCACAATGAGCCTGCGGTGCGAGGCTGCGTGAATCATCCAGTGAGCAACACACACATGCACACACACAAAACCAAACACACACACTTACACCCTCACAAAACTTCATCCACGCACACACACACTCACTCACAAACACACAAGCACACACACACACACACACACACACACACACACACACACGAGTCTAATAAAGAGCTGTTGTATGGAATGGCAGAGACACTCTAATTGATTTGAGTGTTAAAATGTTTGTGGCGGAATGATAGCAGAATAAATAGAGTGCTCCTGAAAGATATCAGCATAAATACAATGCATTTGGAAAGTATTCATAGCGCCTCACTCTTCCACCTTTGTCATCAAAATTGTGCTCAGGTGCATCCTTTTGATCATCCTTGAGATGTTTCTATTGCTTAATTAGAGTCCAGCTGCGGTAAATTCAGTTGATTGGATATGATTTGGAAAGGCACACATCTATCTATATAAGGTTCTGCAATTGACAGTGCATGTCAGAACGCAAATAGCAAGCATGATTTGTCTGTAGACCTGCATGACAGGATTGTCTTCAGGCCCAATTCTGACGAAGAGAAATTTCTGCTGCTTTGAAGGTCCCAATGCGCACAGTGGGATACGATGGGATAGATTGATGGATATATTGATAATGTGTCTCAATTTTTGTGCAATTTCTTAATACATTTTCTTGCTACAATATCCAACATGGAGAGTTGTCAAGCTCTGAGGCCTTGTTTATTTTTAATGCTGCAATCTGTGGCTGTATTTGAGATGTCCATGCATTGTTTTATAGTGCTGGTGCTTCTCTCTGCTGTCACACTAATCAATCCCAACAACTATTTACACCTTTGTTTGGGCATGTTAAGCTTTTCAGTGACCTTAACTATCTTGCTTTGGGAATGCAAAAGAAACCTCAAGTACCCAGAGAAAACAGTCCTAACAATGGGGAAGACATGTAAACTACACCAAGTAAGACTTGAGCTGAGATATGAACACACAGCCTCTTGAGCGTTAGGCGAGCTAACTGCTACCCCCCACCATGCTATAATGATGAATATGGTTATTGAAGCGGAATGATGGCAAACGGCATGACGGGCCCTTTTGAAGCTTGCTTTTTGCTGAGCCTGCAATTTTACTTAACCAGCAGGGTGGATGCATGACGAAATACCTTTACGGCTAAGATACTTTTGATTGCAAATCCTGAATCCAGACTGCTGCTGCGGAGACTTCAATCCAAAGTCAACGTCTTTTCACTATATGAGTACAGTGGAAGTATAATGTGAAACGAAACATAAAGAGAATGAACCAAACCAAAGATTTCATGAGTCTGCTAGTTTAAGGCTAACTCAAAATGTAAAACACCATTGAAAGTAGACTGCATTACACTATAGCAATTACCATTTGAACACTATCGGTGCAACAACAGATGTAGACATATAATGCATGAAAAATTACCATATTACTGCAGTTATTACTGAATTAAAAAAAATGGACCTTCGTTCCAGTCCATCTATCCGTCATACACATTACTGATTTGAGCTCTACTCTGATAAATCATATTTAGTTTATCTTTGACAAGTCCTCTCTGCAGCATTAGCTTGTTGATTGCCGAGTCCTCTCTTTTATGCCAATCTCTCATCTGTCCGTCCATTCACCATCTGTCTCGCCATATATTGTTTGTCTGTCTGTCTGTGATGCTTGTCCATCCATGTCTGTCAATTCATCTAGCAATCAATCCATCCATTTATCATCCATGCATCCATCCATACATGCTTTGATCCACACCCCGGAGCCGCTTTAGAAGCTGTACAAAACTTTAGCTTCTCATTTTGCCTTAAAGAAAAAAAGACCAACAAATACTGTATGTGCATGTGCAAGTGAACAAAGATTCATGCCAATTTATGCTGCTTGAAAAAGAATGGCAAATAAATCCACACAAAGAGTTGCATATTTGTGTGTGTTTGGTTTTGTTTGGCGCAGTGGTGTCTCCCTTGTGCACATGTTTTGGTCTACATCCAAGGCCTTCAAGCTTGAAATGACTCTGTGATGTGTATGTGTGTGTGTGTGTGTGTGTGTGTGTGTGCGCCTGCAGATGGATGGATGGATGATGGATGGATGATAGATGATGGATGGATGGATGCCGGGGCTATAAAATGGGGAGAAGGAGCTGGAAAGTGGTTTATTTTTAGATCTCGAGCCTCACATGAATGTGTATGTCTAACCGCGCGAGCACGTGTGAGTGAGAGTGTGTGTGTGTGTGTATGCGCTTGTAGATATCTGTGCATTTTGGATTAGCCCCTGCGGCATCTTGCTCCAGGGAAGGTAATATGCTTGTCCGAAAGAACCTTGTGAGGAATTTGCATAGATTTGGGAAAGCGTGGAAATAGGAAGAGAGAAGAGGTTGAGAGTGAGGAGGGTAGAGAGAAAGTGAGTGTGCGAGGGTGAGGGAAGGAGACAGAGGGGAGGGGATGCAACGACCGACGGAGAGAGGATGGAATGATTAAGCCATCTTTTCCACTCCCGCTGCTCGTACCTCCTCGCTCGTCCCCGTGGTCTTCCTATCCGTTGTTTGTTCTCTTTCGCCTCAGTTACAGGACCCCCCCCCCCCCCCCCCCATCTCTTTCTTGCTTTTCTCCTCTATCCCTCTCCGCCTCTCCCCAAATGTCCTCTCCTGTCAGTCAATGAGCCGGTGAAACCTTCTTCCCCTTTTCCAATCACTCCCCATTCCCATGCATGCCAGGAGAAGCACACGGACACCCATGCACATGCCGCCGTCACATACACTTAGGGGGGAAACATAAGGCAAGACCGCCGCGTTTGGGGCTTTTTGCAATGGGCAACTCAGTAAAGTCCCTCAAAATTTTCACCAAGAAGGTAAGCTTTGCTCTCTTGGCTGTGCTCCCTGCATGCTTGCTCCCCCTCCAAACTACCCTCCATCTGCCCCTAAAGCAACCTGACTGGATCTCAAGTGACTGGAGTTTGTCGTGCTTTGACTGACCATTCATATAGTTTTTGCGTTTGCTTGGAAGGAAAATGTAGTAGGATGTGCTTTGTTCACGATGCTTCCCTTACGTCGCAGTTTGAGTGCTGGCAAATGCGTGTCATGTTTGTAGGAGTACCAATGCATTGTGGAGAGTTGGTCAGTGCCACATGAGGCCAACCAGTCGATCATGTCAACAGTAGAACTTTAGTCGCATCAATACTTTGGCACTTCTGCTGTAAAGTTGAACACAAGCCATTGCAGACCGCTGATCAGCCTTATCATGGATAAGGATTATTGTCTTGTACTATAGGACCATTAGAAACACTGAAAAACTGTTACAAAAATGTATACATGTTAATATGTTACCCCCTTTGTTGCAGGTGAAATTGACCCATTTTAAAGTGAAAGAAAAACATTGAAGTCATGTTTAAAGGTTTCCTCTTTCACACGAGTTTGATTGATTGAGAATAATTGAGCATAAAAATTCAATGTTAAAAAGACAAAGTCAGAAAAAATATCAATACATATCATAGTTCAGGACAATTTACATGTTGTATATGTATATATGTTCATAAGGATTGGGAAAAAATCTATTTTTACCCTTTGTTCTCTATAAATAATTAAAAATCGCAATATCTGTTTGATTTTAAAGCAACTAATTCAGACTATATATAAAACAACAGTGCTTTTGTTTACATATGTTTCAAATAATTGTATCAAAAGAGTCAAAAGAAGCTAACCTGTTGTTAGCATCTCTTGTTTTGTTGAAGGCCAAATTGACACACAAATACATTTTTAAACATGTATCCCTCGTAATACTTTGTAAAAAAAAAACAAAACAAAAAAAAAACAAGTCTTCGAAATGGGTTAATTTGACCTCAATATACATGTGAACATTTTTAAGTTATGCAAGGGTAAAAAGAAGTTAATGCTCCCATTATGTCACAGGTCAAATTGATCCATTGGAAAAAGTAGGTAGGTCAATTTGATACAATCTAAGGATAAATTTAAGGACGTTTTTAAAAAATAAATGACCCTCCTGTTTAGGTAAATGAATATAAATACTTAATAGGCCTGTTCCAATCACATTTTTTGTACCCAAGTCAGAGTCACCTGACTTGGAGGATCAACTGATGCAGAGTGCCAATACCTGGATCATATATTGGGGGAAAAAATATGCATCCAAATTGTCATTATTTTTAAAACCCTGAGTTGGTCACCTCCCCACATTTTCAAACATTGTTGGTCACGTGGGGTGTTTGCACACCTCAACATAAAAAACATTATCGTTTCAATCATACAACTGGTTCAATGTGTCCGGAAAGAGACGGAGACTAAAATTTTAACATAGAAATTATGAGCATTTAAAAAAGATTGGTGTGTCCAAACACCCCATGGGATCAACACATAGTTAACTATTCCAATGATGGGACATTTGTTATGGTTAGTAGAACAGTGGTTTTAACAAAGTAAAACATTTAAATTCTTGTTTCCAGTTTTAGAGTGGCGTTAAATAGAGTTATAGCTCGATCCTTTGCACTGCACAAAATGCTAAATTTGTGCGAATTGCAAGTCTCTTTTGTACACATTGCAAGTCCTACTTTCCACATTATTATTTTAACATTTTTATTATGATTATTAAATGATGCTAGCTTCACATTAGCTTCTCACAACCATTACCAGAACATTTCCCGACTGGCGACCATTTCGTTAGCTGCTAACAGCTGTTGGGATGTTGCATTTTAATCAAATGGATTTTTGTTTTTTGCTGTTGGTGTCTGTGAACCTTTGGATAAGTGTGCTGCTTTTAAAAGAAAAGAAAAAAATGAAAACCTCCTCTTTATCCACCATTGCTGCTTAGCAGAAAATGATTTAATTGGTCCCGTTTTCAGATTATGTGATCATTAGCTGGACAACCCTAATACATAAATAAACAAATAAATAAGGGATGTTCAATAACACTTTTTCACAATGAGTAGTCATTGACACTGATTTCAAGCACTTATACTGCTAGTACTTTTGATACACAACATTTTAAAAAGAAAAAAGATAAATAATTTAAATGATTAACAATACAGATTTTTTCTGTCTATTTCATAGAATTAATAAGATTTTTCTATGCTTCTAGGTACTAATTTCCAGTTTAAGATTGTTAAAATTACTCTGAGACAGACACAAGTATTGGCTGCCATCGCAATATATTGAAATAAGAAAAGTTATCGGCCGAATACCAATACTTGTTATCGACCTTACAAACAAATAAACAAAATATTTACAATTATCCAGTATGTTACAAGTCAAATTAAGCTATTTCAATGAAAAAGTTAAAACCTTGCCGTAATGTTGTGTATTAGTCAAGTCTTTGTAAAAAAATTTTCAAGCTAAAAAAAATTATATATATATATATATATATATATATATATATATATATATATATATATATATATATATATATATATATATATATATATATATATATATATATAAATAAATAAATAAATAAATATATATATATATATATATATATATATATATATATATATATATATATATATATATATATATATATATATATATATATATATATATATATATAAAATATGCCTTGTTGGAACACAATTGTTGTTCACTGTAATAGTGCACATTTCATATTGTTGCTAACAATCTAGAAGAAAAGTTTATGCAAAAATCTATTGCTGGTATTTTTCTGAATGATTGGGTTTGAAGGTAATCTATTTCGCAAAGGATGCCCAAGTTTATCCCTATTGCATTTCGTTTCCTTTTCTCTGGTTATCCTCTCATTCTATTTGACAGCATTGGCAAACATCATTTGGCCGGAGTTGCAACATTTCTGTAGAATATTAAGAATTCCTTTTCAAGAAATGATGTCAGATTTTGAGGTTTCTGTACAGTAAGATAGTATTTAATGGAGAACATGAAAACGTGCGTGCCAACAACTTGCACAGTGTAACATCTGCTGTCTTCATTGCAAAGCCTTAAATTGGCTGCTCAGTGAATGCCTACCAGCTGCAGCTGAACATTGTTAACATTAAAAAAAAAAAAAAATACAGTTGAAGCACGCACTTGCCGGACGACGACTTGCTCGACTTGGTTCTTTCCTCCTGACTTTTTTTTTCTTTATGCGTGTTATGTAACTGTCCGCGCGTGGCTCGGTAGTAATTTTCTGGCACGATGTATCTTCCGCAAACAGCCCCTGCGCCATGCATCACTTGCTCAGATTAGCCAGTGGGCATGGAGCCCCCATGCTTGGCTACTGCAGAAATGCACAAAGTGTCTACATTCGGGCTGACATGGCAGCAGATGGAGCGGAAAGGTCATTTCGAGTATGGGACAGTATGTTCGTTTAGTGTAAATACGCGCTTGAAATTTTGGATGCTGGTGTAAAGATGCATGCAAAGATCGCGGCTCTCAGTAATTCAGCGTGGCAGTCAGGACTATCAGAAGATGTGATCGGAGATGCCGCATTCTATTTTCAGTCTTTTTGCAGCTATGCCTTGTTTACATGTACCACTAACAAGGAAGTGCCCTGATTTAATTAACCTGTAGCTCCTTCTGTAATTGGGACGCCTTTGCACAAGAGCCTTGTTCGCCCTCGGGTTGATGAGCTTAATTGGTGATTATGAATAAATGGCTGGCTGCGCATAAAAATCCTCCCCTGGACTGCTCTAGTAAAATGTGCATGTTCAGGTCCAGGTTTTAGGCCAAGGTTGATACACAGTTCATAGTTTCTATTAGGCTTTGTGCATCTGTTATCGCGCCTTATTTCATACTCTTCTTTACTTGTCTAATTGTTCTGAAATGTTTTGAAAAATGTTCAATCTAAAAAAAGGAATAAATCTAACTTTTTCATTACCATTACTCGAAATATTGACAATGTGCATTGATTTTGAAAGTTATGGAACGATATTAGAGGTTTCGAAGGATGCGAGATATTGAATGCAATGAATAGTTTTTCAAATGTGTCATTGGGAATGTTTGTGAAATTTTGGGGGGCAGAGGAAATTTTGGCAAGTTGGAATTGATTTCCAAGGTGAATTGAGGATTTAGAATTTTGAATATCGCGAATCGATTTTGTTGAACGTATCTTTGAGAACTTTACTTGGGGAAATTTTTGAATTTTTGGAAATCAGAATTTTTGACAGAAAAATTGAAGATGGACATTTTGAATTCTAGATGGTCACAATGTGAATCAGTTTTGTTGAAAGTATAGTTGGGTATAAATACATAGCTCCCTCCTAGCCAAGAAGCAATGGATTTTGACTGCTCTTAAAAGACTTTTGAAATGTGTTTCATAATGGATTGGATGTCCGCTGTTTGGAATATTTTAGGTAGGTTGATAATTTGTAAAAATCCTAGATCATGTGCGGATTGACCGTCAGTATTGATTTGTTAAAAAGAAAAAAAAAGTAATTGTACTTTTGAAAATATGAGGTCGTAGTTGCATTTTACTTGTATGTGCACTGGTAAGGCAGCGCTACACCGATGAGAAAAGGCTGTGACCACTTGTGAGACAGGCAGTAGAATTTTTGTGCGCCGATGTTAAGATGTTGAAAGGAGTGCATAGCTTCCAGAGTTGAAGAAAGGCTGCCATGGGCACTTTGTTGTTTTTGAAAGACGTCAACTTTAGAGTAAAAAGCGCATCTGACGTAGAAAAACTATTCCGCCTCCCAACCCTGACATTGATCTTCCATAATGACCGACTCCAAATGCGCAAATGACTGACAGACTTGCACTTGAAGCCCTCATCCCTTCCCCGCGTTTGACTCTGCCCCGATTCAAACTTCAATACCCTAACCCTGGACCGATTCCGCTCCAGGACAAGAAGAAAAACTACAAAGCGGTGCAGTCCTGTGAGGAGGCGGGCTCAGGGGGGGCCTATCTGGAACCGTTAGTGGCCCTGGCCCAGAACGGTGCCAACATGCACAATGTGCTGGGGCCCGCATGCATCTTTCTACGCAAGGGCTTCGCCGAGAGCCGGCAGGCTGTACGTAAGTCCAGAAAGTAGCGCGTTCATGCATGCTGAGAGATAAGTGCGCCGTCACATCAGCACTTACTGTACATACACAAATTTGACCCAAAAAAAGAACGATATTTTCAATATGTCGCTTGAATGCACAAGCAGGGTCCCAGATGCACCCAGACATTTTTCTATGTGGTGCCCAGGGTGTTTTACATATACATATATATCAGAGGCAGTCTTTGACTTACACATGTATGTCTTCAGTGATGTCTGACTCTGGGGACGTCACATGACCAAATCCAAATAAACAGGTGATTGGTCATTGGGGTTAGGGTCATTTTCAGATGACAGGAACTGGAAAATGTGCATTTAAAAGGCGTTCACAGAAAAAAAGATTTCAGTCATCAAATGAATTAGAAACAAATGGATAACGGTTTACTGTTGAAAGTGACTAAATAATAATATCGCCTTAATTTGTATTTCATAATCACAATATAAATCAGTATCAAGTGTAGACTAGTGGGTCCGCAAGTAGTAAGTGGCGGCCATTAAACAGAAATGCAAGTCACGAGTACATTCATGCTGACTGTATTTTTGTTTTATTTATTTATTTATTTTTAATCCTGGCATTATAAGATCTGGTCAGGGCAAAGTTTGACATGCATTGTAATGTGTGTGTGTGTGTGTGTGTGTGTGTGTGTGTGTGTGTGTTCTTTAACTAACCCCATTGCATTTATATTTTTTATAAAGCCATTCTGCAGAACCGCTGGAGCTTTTTGTCACAAGTTTAATACAAAAGTTGATTCACACAATTTGGTTTTGTGTTATTATAGATTCAAAATTTGTAATACAATAATGTAAATCATAACTAAATGTTTATTTCCATCCAAATACATTTGTCAAGTTCTGTTTGGATTTTGTGGGTTTTTTGTTGTTGTGGGCTATCAGGGTTTTTTGACTTTTGTTTTTGTTCATGTTTCTGTTCTTTATTGTCTCTCATCAGTCTCACTGTTTCTACCTGTCCTTGTCAAGCTGCCCCTGTGTGTTGACCAATCAGCTCCCTCTGCCAATGGTTTCCTGTCCAGTTGTCTTGTGTTGTCTCATTAGTTGTGAGAGTATTTAGTCTCCAGTTTCCTTTCATTTGGTATTGGGTTATTGTCATACCGTCACTCTGTTTCACTAGTCTCCTTTTTTTTCACTTGAGTCTGTTAATCCAAGTTTATTTTTGTAGTAGGTTATTTTTTTAATAGTATACAGAATATGCGGTATACTGTTGTATATTTTTAGATATACTCTTGATGCCATTTCCACTCAAAAAGCCATTCACATCTTACAGTTGCTGTCAAACCACAACAAGGTGTGCACTCAGAAAGCATCACAGTCATTTCGGGTTCAGTGCTTTCAAGGACATGCCTTAAGTCATTTTCTGTATTTAGTTAAAATTGGACATTTTTACATGGAGTGGGGGTCATATGTTTAAAATAATGTGCTCCAACTGCTTCAAAATTGAGACAAAATGTGACATTTTTATCTCAGAATGAGGGTTGCATTGATGGAGCAATTATGCTGTAGAATACCATGGTTTGTACAAATGTTGCCATTTCTATGGCTGCGAAAGGGGAAAAAAAACAGCTTGCATGCGGATTATTTCACTTTATGGTTTAGTGGCAGTGACATCACACGTCAGACTTTCTTCATCTTAAACAAATCATATCTGTCAAGGGAGGCGAGCGTGACTGCGCTGATGAGTTGTGAGATGGCGGTTCCATTTTGGACGCGGCGGTTGTCTCGCCACACTCGCGTGGTCACACTTGTCACGAGTACACGTGTATAGTAGCAGGCTACAGAGAGTTAGTAATAAGAGTTAGCAAAAGTCAAAATGTTAAATCAAACCACCAAATGTAACCAGAAATATATGTTCTCACAAACGGAATTTCATTCAAGGAGGCAGCACTTCATAGACTCGACTGTGTGTTTGTGACGCATGAATGACACCTAACACACTTATAAGAAGTGAACTCTCATATGAATAACAAACAAAATTCAACGCAGCTCTGCTTACCTTTTTGCTTGCACATGATAGCAGGACAAGCAGGGTGACGAATGTGGGATTTTCTGTATGAGGATGCCCCGGCATGTCACCTGAAAGTGGCTTTAGATCATCAGTCAGTTTAACCACTCATGTCAAGGAGGGAGAATCTGTTTGGGATCAGTTCACTGATTTTTGATTTCACATATTCATGCTAGCTCTTACAAGCTAGCTCCATCAATTGACTCTTTCAAAGTCCAGTTTGAAGTCATATTATTCTCTTCTCTCATTTTGAAAGTAGCACAGGTTCATATCCATAAAGTATTTATCGGTTTATTGTTAACGCTCCCATGCTGCGTGAGGCGTGCTGTGATCTGGCACAGTTTGTATCCTAACAGAAATGATGGGCTTCTAATCCTCCCATGTGATTCCTTACAGGATAGAGAGCTGCGACCAGAAGAAATGGATGGTAAGAGACAGCGACAAATATAAAACAGCCCCAAGTTTAAGATTAATCATGTGATAATTAGCCACCGATGTGCTCCCAGAGCTGCGTGAGGCATTCAAGGAGTTCGACAAGGACAAAGATGGCTTCATCGGCTGCAAAGACTTGGGCAACTGCATGAGGACGATGGGATACATGCCCACAGAGATGGAGCTGATCGAACTTAGCCAGCAGATCAACATGAATCGTACGTTAGCTCGTTATCCAGGCGGTCCCCCTTGGATGTTCTAAATTCCATTCAATTTCTTCTCAGTCAATCAAACAGACATACTGTGTTTTCCGGACTATAAGGCACGCTGGTATATATGCCGCAGCAGCAAAATATGAGAAAAAAAAAAAACATTTTTGTCACGGATCAGCCGCACTGGACTATAAGCCGCGGGTAATAACAAAAGATTTTTACGCAAAAAGATGGTAGAGTATATGAGGTTTATAAATTTTTTTAGTTATTCAATTTTTTTGTAATTGTCTGCCAACAGCAACATCCTCTTTTTAACAGACTGAACATGCCTGCATGTTTAGTCCCAACATATTTATAGAAAATTAATGGATGGATATTTTCAACACAAACAGAATACTGTTAGTTAAATAGTAGTTCAAAATCAATTCTTCAATAGCATCTTTTTTGTCTCCCTTTGTTTGATAGTTTATTTTAGTGAACATAATAACACATTCTACATAATTCATATACAATCATAAATACATAAATAAAATCACATATACTGTGTACTGTATATAAAATTTACACATCACAAATTTACCCAAACTGTTATACATTCTCTTATCAAATTTAGACATATGATTTTTTTAAATAATAAATTGTTTAAACTCCTTTTGAGCACAGCCATTGAGTCACATCTTTTCAGTTCTATTTGATAGTTGCTCCATATATTGACACCTCAAACAGATACACACATTTGTATGCTGGTGGGTAGCAAAAAAAAAAAAAAAAAAACCCACACAGATAAGCCGCACTGGACTATACGCCGCCGGACTCAAAACATGAGGAAAAAGTCGTGGCGTAAAGTCCGAAAAATACAGTAAATTAAAACAAAGAAAGAAATATTTAATATATGATCTTATTTACTTTAGTACATATTACACGTGCTATGCATACATTATGTTACATGTTTATCATGAATGTAGGGTATGGATACTTATCGCTGCTAAACAAGAGAAATTGCAAATCCGAAACCTATATGCTTAACAGAACGTGAGAGATTCACGAAAACTTTCATCAAAATCGACTTGGTTAAACTCATCCGGTTATTTAGCATAGAATGATGATTTTTGACTTGACTTCCCCAGTAAAAAAATGATTGTAAAGGTAAATTGTAAATGTTAACCAATATACAGCTAAAAAATATTTAATGGAAATATGTTTAAAAATTAAATGTATAAACTGACCTTAACTACTGGATTAAAAAGAAGTTAAGATATTTTACATGCATATTTCAACAATTTAATGCAGATATTCTCTCACATAGTACAAGAATACCATCACATGTACTTTAACCGCAGATTTAGAAAAAATGTTATACTGAACATTTTATTAGGTTCACTATTCTTTTCTTTCTTTTTTTTTTTTTTTCAATGTCTACAACAGTGGGCGGACATGTCGACTTTGAGGACTTTGTTGAGCTCATGGGTCCAAAACTTCTGGCTGAGACTGCAGACATGATCGGCGTGAAGGAGCTGCGTGATGCGTTCAAGGAGGTGGAGCTATCATCCATCATTTTATTGTCTTGTGATTTTCTTTCTTTTTTTTTTTTTTTTTTTTTTTAATCTTCATCCTTGGTGTAACTCACCTAGTCCAAAGTCAGCTGTAATAGGCTGGAGCTTATGTACAACCCCAATGAGGATAAGTAGCAAACGCAAATGGATGGAAGGAGTGAATTGTGGGGTATAAGAAGGACATATATATAAGTATCTGTTTGTTGTGATTATGGTTTAAAAAAAAAAGATTCAGTAACCTTGTTGTTTTCAGTTTGACACCAATGGTGACGGTCAGATCAGCACAGCAGAACTCAGAGAAGCAATGAAAAAGCTTTTGGGACAACAGGTAATCAGTGCATGCAATCGTTTCATTTTTTTCCGCAGAAATCTACAGTCAAACACAACAATAAAGCTGTTACATGAACAATTCCTTGATATTGCCAATCAAAACTACCTTTTCAGGTAGGTCACAGAGATTTGGAGGACATTTTACGAGACATAGACCTCAATGGAGACGGACATGTGGATTTTGAAGGTATGAAATTCCATTATTTGTTTATGTTATAGTCCCATTCTTAAAATATGGAATTTGTGGTTTGTTAACTAAGATTTTATGATCACAATTTTCAGAAAGAAATCAAAAAATGTTTCATGATATGTGAAACATATCATAGGGAATCTGACCTACATATGTACACTGAAAATAGTTTATTCAATTTTATTTCATTAGGTGGTGAAAGAATAAAATCATATGGATTCAGATACATTTTTATGTGGATGTATATTATTCTTAAAAACATATATGGATTCAGTTGCATTTATTTTCTGCAACCGCTTGACGAAATGAAATTAAATAAATCAAATGCAACTCTGTTTTTGTAATATTTTTGATATATATAATATATCCCAATTTTTTGTACGAATAAAAAATAAATTGAACAAATCTGCTTCCCGCCGTTTAATGATGCTGAATTCACTCTGCCAAATAATTAAAAAACAACATTACACCACATGCCAACGGCATGTCATGAAGGCCAAAATAAAAATAATTACATAAAAAAATACATGTACAGCAAAGCAAGGCACACTTTTGTTTTGAAGTCAGCCTTCAAAGCATTGATTGATAGATGCTAGCCATTACGCTATTAGCCATTAGCTAGCCATATGCACTAGCTGCCATTCGAAAATAATATCCAATGGCTAATTGAAGAATGCTGAAAAACTGCTCGTTAGTGGCTAAAATCCCCAGCATTAGCGGTAGCCGCTAGCTGTAAGGTGCATTAAAATGCAGTCGGACATTTCAAACTCAGACAGGAAAAAAAGGATCCATCTGCGCATTAAACACTAATAACTGCAAATATCTAAACAATGTGTGCTTTCTATCAATCTATGATAACTGACCAATATCAAGAAGATTGATCAGTGTGAAATTACATTGATATTTTCCTTAATTTCAGTAAATGGTCTATCAAGTAGCTTAATTTTACATTACCTAAAAAAATAACAATGCTTACATCTCCCATTCAAAATGTATTGTCAATCAAATCTTTTTGAGTCAAAAACCGCTTTGTATCAAAAACCATTCTGAATTGAATCGTAGACCTAAATACTAGAATTGAATATATGAGACATCTTAGCTTCCCATCTTTAATAAATATATTATACAGATATATATGCACTCTTCTCCTTCCTCACATTTAAAGCACATGCCGTCTGTGGGGGAAGAACGGTGCAAGTGTGTCTGTCAGATTATCTTCATGGGGATTATGTCACCTCAAAGATTAAACAACCCCCAATCCACACACACATACACATACACATACACATACACATACAGAGAGAGCATATTTGCTGCAAGGGATGAGAATATCAGAGAGCATTGCGTTATGTTTTTTGATGAGTAAATGCTACAGCGAAGGTCTGGTTCATTTGAGGCACACATGTACTTAGCTGCAGTATAGATTGTGTCATAAAAGTGAAATTTGCTGCCAAAAGCCAGATTTTTAAGCAGATGCCTACTTATTTAAATGTCATAGACTGAATCACTTTTGATAATGACTTAAAATATTTGTGGTCAATTTGAAGCCAGAAAGCAAGCAATATGTTCCTGGTAGCTCTCCTCTTATTAACTATCTAACATTTTATCTGATATCTAAATATTAAAACGAAAAAATATAGGCAAAAGAAATCCTCTTTTTTAGGATTTTTTTTGTAAATTACCGTGATAAATATTTGGCAATACCAAACATTTGTCTTTGTCATTGATACAATGCATGGCTGGAGTAGTTTGCAGATCTTCTGATTGGCAGCACTGCTGAGTTGGCAGATTTAACGCCCCTTGAGGAAACCATGGGAAACATTTTGTTTACAGTTATAGACAGCGCCAAGTACAGAAATAGCCTCAGATACTGGGTCATCAAGGCAAAAACACTTTTAGCATCAATACTGTGCCACAGTCAACTGTAGCTATTTGCAGATAGAAACAAATGGCAAAAAAAGTATATTTACACCAATTGAAATGCAATGGATTTTTTGTCTTTGTTTATTTTTCATTTTTCTTTATTTTTGTTCAAAATATATTCTTAACTTAAAAAACATGTGTGTGTGTGTGTGTGTGTGTGTGTGGGGGGGGGGGGGGGGGGGGGTGACTATGCAGGTCATATTCTGCACCAAATAGTCTCCACTTAACATACTTGTGCTGCTGTGTCTCATTTTGGCAGAATTTGTACGGATGATGTCTCGATGACTTGGCGGAGAGTGAAAAATCGTTTCAAGTCCGCCCTGAAACTGCGACATCGGAGCACAATGCACAACAAGTCGAGTGGACAGTGTGTGTTGAGTGTATTCTCTTGTTGTTTCTTTGAAAACAAACCTATTTGTTTGGACTAGAAACCTTATTTCATAAGGAGCAATCAGCACATTTTCTTCTGGTATGGTTGGTGCTAATGTGCTTGTGAAGCTGAGTATATCCATTTGACAATACCATTTAATGTGTAGCGATTTAGATGATGTCATCCACTGAGAACCTATGAGAGCACAGGAACTCACTTAACTGCTGGTAAAAAACATGGAGGTTATCTCAGGGTTCTTTTTCTACACAGGTTATACATCCACACCACAAGTGGAAAGGTGAAATGCGCAACGGGATATTGAGGGGGATGGAGAGGCTCTCATTGGGGAATATTAAGCGAGGTTCAAGGCTAAAGGCAAAAGCACAAACAATGCGGCAATATGGACATATCTGTGCTGTCTTGTCGAAAAAGTGTCATTGTGTTTTTTGTGCATATTCTTGTTACCTCTCCAGGCTGTAGATATTTTCCCATTATGCCGTCAATGAACACTTCATGGTATGTTGTTGTTTTTTTTTTCTGTGATGAAACCTCATGTAGCAAAGACGGATAACTGGATTTAATAATGTTCTATTTTTTTTGTCTGAAATATGTGTCTTTTTCTGTGTAATAAGATTTCCTCATGAAGATATTCTTGAAGCAAGTTGTACAGTGCATAGGAAACATCTGCACACCCCTGTTCAATTCCTTGTTTTTGTAATATGAGAAAAAAAACAAGACGAATAATTTCAAAGCTTGTTTGGAACGGTTACAGACACTACTATTCGCACAAAATATTCCATCTTATTCTGGAAACCAAAAAAAGAAAGTAATTAATCCCCAAATGAAACGGTGTAAATGTATTTACAGTTAAATGGCAGCGGAGGTGTTTACTGACTTGCATTTAACACGACTTTGAATGTGATTGGTTAATTCTGAACGCAGCCACATTCTCAGTTATGAATGGGTGTGTACACCTGTGCAACTACAGTAGTTGAGTTGTTTCTTTAAGAATGTTTTTATTTAATTGAGTTGCGGTCAAATTTATGGTGAAAGCTTTGAAAGACTCTTGCAACTTAAACAGGGGTGTGTAGACTTTTTGTATCCACTGTGTCTATGTACAGGTGATCTTTGAAACATTCCATACTGCTTATGATTATCATTGTGCATGGTTAGAAAGATTTTTTATTTGATATGAATTTCCTAAAGCACATAGCAATGTGAGATTTTTATTTATTATTATATTTTCTAACTATACTGTAATGTTAGTTGTGTGTTCTGCATCTCTGAAGGGCATTTTTTTTTTTTTTTTTTTAAATACCCCAAAACACATATATGGGCAAAATTGATGGCAAATCCCACGACAGTCACTAAAATAATTGCAATTGGACACTGAATGCCTCAAAGCTGCGAATAGTCAAATCATTTCTAAGGAATGATGACCACAACAATTTATTTCCAGAAGTAGATGTTTTATTACTTTCATCCGTTTCAGGTCATTTCAGTGAGCATTGTAGCTGTTTCCTTCTTCAACAGACAATTTTGTCCACGTGTGTTATCCGGACAATCGACCTCATGTGTCAACTGGCCCCATTCACTCTAATCTGTTAATTAAATGAGGTGTTTTCTACATATCAATAAGGGAGCAGCAGTGTTTGTTTCCTTATGCACAAAAGCCAAAGAAAGTTGACAAAACTATAAATTGACGATAAAGTACAAGGTATGCAGGATGTTTTGTCATTTTAATAAATAAAGAGACTGTTCCTAAAAGTGCATGCCAAGTGGAGATGTAAGACCGAAAGGGAATTCTTATACTCGTCATAACTGTGTGAAAACTATGCATGCTAAAAGCAATTTGTAGCAGATTTTCTGGTGGAATAAAGGTTTTTATGACATGCAGAATTTGACTAGTGTGACTTGTTGTTGTCTTTGGGGAGTGGGCTCTCAGTTGTCCTCACGTGCAATATAATTAATTTATGCATGGCAATATTTCCCTGCTGTCAGATTAATGTCCAGTGCTCAGACAGTGACAGCACCCCGTAAGACAATTCTGCTTTTTGCAGCTTTAACATGCTGCTAGCATCCTGAAAAACTGAAATTTCTCTGTAGTAACCAGATGGAGATAACAAATGCCTACAAATACCTGCTTCTGCTGTATGCTCTCATGCTATAAAGTATGTAAATGTATTACTTTAGCTTTCATGCAGTTTTCACTCAGGCCTTCTTTTCACGTAACCAGGGATATTTAAACTGGGATAATTCTCCCCTCTCCATGCGTTTGAAACACACACACACACACACACACACACACACACACACACGTTTTTTTTTTTTAGCTCTGTTTATTAATTTAAAAAAAATGTTCTACACAAATCCGTATAGTACTGTTCAATTCATTCATAAGCATGCCAAGCCGCTAGGTGGCAATAGTCTCACCAAATTCTGTCCAATCAGAAATAAGTTCTGGTCTCTTCAAGTCACTGATGTGTTTGCCGTTAAATAAAGAAGCGTGATGAGCAAAGCTCCAGTTCATGATTGCTACATGTAAACACGGATGCAGAAAATTTTGCAAATCTCCACCTTCTCAGAGTTTTTAGAGAGCTTCTTTTTTTATGAAGAAAAAAAAAAACACTCAGGCAAATATAGAAAATAGGGCCAATTAGAGTCATTTACCATCCGTTTGCACCCTATATTTCCCAAAATAAGCGACCTGTGGGGGAATGCTAACTGTCCAAAACCTGTCCCGCATTTGCCTTGAGCACATTGTAATGTCAAACACAGTGGGTGTGCTCAACGTTAGCAACTTAGCATTTATGGAAGTATCTGGCTGTGTTCAAAGGGCTGTCATGACTGAACCAGAATATTTTCAATTTGTTAAATTTAATGTGCAAATTAAGAAAGGGACGGTAGAAGTTTTTCGCTTTGACGTGAGAAAGTGAGAAAGAGAGCGACAGAGAGACAAAATACACCTTGCTCTCCCTTCATCGAGCTGCCTTCACTGCATCTTTGTTACGTGTTCTTGTTTATTACGTGCGAGTCAGATGAATGAGACCCGGACTTGCAATATTTTGTTTCTCCTCTTCTCTTTCTAATATTAGCATGTAAATGTTGCATCATTCATTACATAACCTTTTCATGTTCATGTCTTTCAGCTATGAGCACAGTAATGTAATAGTTAAATTAGTTAACAAAACACTGCACCGTGTCATTCTGGTGAATTGAGCAAACTTTTAAAACATCCACTTTAATGACCGCTCAAATCCAGAGGGACAGCCACTGCCAGATCCTCCCTCCAGAGGGAACTGTTAGCCCAGAGGGCCTGTTGGCCCCCACATCCCTATCCAACCCCACCCCCACCCTCAGCCCGAGGGGGCTTTGTGATGGCTCTCGGGAGGGGACGTTATTCTTTGCTCACAGGACTGTCATCTGTGTGATGTTGACACTCTAGGGAGTGAAGGCAGCATCTGTATTTTTAAGGCATGATATTGAGATAACAAGCTGAGCTCCAGCACAGAAAGGAGCCCTTTTCTTTTGGTGCAAAATTTTTGTAATATTGTTAATTCATTAATTTTTGGGGAGTTGATCTAATTGTAACAGAATAAAGGGTGCACCTATTTTAACTACAAAACCAGGGTACACAAATTCCAATATTGTATTTGTGTTGAATTAGGGGATTTTTCCCTGTCTAATTCAGCAGAGGCCTAACTGTTCTCACTGAGCAATTACCTCGTGGTGTGGAGTAAATTAAAAGAGAGTTTGCCGTCCTGATATGCTCAGAATATGATCTGGCCAACAATCGAAAATGTCAAAGCTGTGCAATATGTACAAATTGTAAAATTACTGGTTCTTCTCATCGTTTGTGTTTTCTGGCAATCTGGGCAATCGCTGGTACTATATAGCCTCTAAACAGGTCAGAATTGGTACAGCTCTTTAACAAACAAGATCAAGAAATAAAACTCAGTATATAAATTTGACGTGCATGAAAAATCCATGGAGAAAAAAAAAAAAAGAATCCGTGCTCTGGGATATTTTCTTAAGCTTCGGTTAAATTCCTCTTGCTTCAACTGTTGTCACTGGAGGGTTAGACCAATTATGACTGCAAGTCCACAGATTAGAGCTCTTTTTTTTTATTTTTTATGAATGAATGTTAGCAGCTCAGAAAAAAGTCTATCAAGAACGTGTGTTTGCACTTGTGTTGCAAACACAAACTACATTTGATTGCCTTTCAAATTTGGTGCATGCCATGATGCCTCAATTCTATTAGTTGCTAGCTCAGCAAAATTAAATACAGTTCCTGTTCTGGCTTTGCAACATATTAGCAAGAAGCTAATAAATAGCCTACTGTCTGTCACACAGATCAACCGCTGAAATCTGAATAATATGTTTCTTTTACTCTGGTTTTTCTTTTTATATATACTGGGTTAGATGGCTTCTTTGGTCTTTGACTTTGATCCTTGATCGAATTGATATATGTAGACATATGGGGCTTTGTTAATTATGAACTATAATTGACTTGGAACAACTTGGAGCCTCCTGCTAGCAGCAAGTTAATTGACGTGCCACGTCTGACGCCAGGGGGGGCCATCTCATTGCAAAACCCGGCCCTTAGTGTGAGTGTACTACAGTGCACTTTTTAGTTGGTGATTAACTTTGAAAGGAATTCATGCACCTCTTTTATAAATCTTACAGCAATGATAAGGTCCACTAATTACAATATAGGATGGATACACGATATTGGAATTTAAATACCTATATTAGACAAAATAATTTAATAACCCTAACCAGCAGTTCAAAACAGGCACCAGAAATCAGAGGTTGACATCTAGTGGTCAGAAGGTAGACCTACAACATTATCTTTTTCCTTCAAAGTGCCTACTTCGGGCTCTTTCTTGTGTGATGATTTGATTCTACTAATCTGATTTTTTTTTAACTAAAAAAAAAATCACTGTAATCACTACGGCACTCCAGTTTCCCCTTTTATTCAAGTAAAATGCGCCTTAGATTTATTGCTGACCAAAATGTCCATAGCTGTGAACGAAAACGCGAATTAAGTAGTTAATCCATAGTTGGCCTGCGATTTGTAGGGGATTAGTCCAAGGTGTACCTTTATTAGTAATTTGAGTGACCACCATGTGCCACCACATTAACTGCAAGAAGCGGTATATAAAATACAATGATGAGGGACTCTCCAGACATGTGATGTGATAATAACACCGTATATTCATGAAATTAACTTTTTTTTTCCAAAACGTGTGCTCATTAGAACTTGTTTGGATATTAGGGAAAAGCACGAGAATGTTCAGTGATATTGTGTGGTCAAAAGACAAACACTGGGTGCCTGCTGCAGTCTCACGTCACTTCAATAATTGGCTCAGGATTCTATATATAAGCCTCTGCGAAACGGACTGCAGGAAGTGGACTGGTGACTAACCCCATGATATAATCCACCACACAAAGCACCTTTTGTGTTTCAGGATGGATATGATAACAATTAAATTTCAGCAAATCATTCCCATTATAACTTGTAGGCCTATCCGTGAATGCCTTCATTTGTGTGATTTTGTGATTTTGTGAAATACAGCAGCTTGAGATGAATATCCCCTGATATTTATTTGATATTTACACCCGAAAATGGCACCACAGTGCCACAGACTCAGTTGGCAAACGTCACATGACCAAATCCAGAAAACATGTGAGCCACAAGTGCTAAGCAACTGAGATGTCATTTTTAGTCACTGCGAGTGGCAAAATTGCCACCCCAATGCAATAATCAAAACGCTGCATTTATACGTGTGGAGGCACATACAGGATGCCTTATTGTGGAAACATTTTTGACTTGATTTTTTTCTTGGCCTCTGCTGCCAAATTGCAGGGTTCTGCTAAGTTAAATTAATATGAAAGACCATCGTTTAGGTTTAGCTATAGAAAAGTGAGTCATCCATTTGGCTTCTCATGGAGGGTGTTACAATCTTGGATGTAACATACAATCAGGACGAGTGTGTGCCTTCGGGACTATTCATTTCGTGTTGGTCAGCACCTATTAGGAAGTTAAAGTGTTATTGCACTTCATGATAATGACTTGGAGCATTTGGTTAATAAAAGAAATAAGAAAAAAGTTAGTCCCATATCTTATTTTATACAATCTCCCTATTTTGGTATTTTAGTGTTTCTAAAAAAATAAATAAATAAAACAAAGTGCAAATGTTTGAGTGTTATGTTGTTTTTTTTTTCTAATTCAGACTTTACGGACAATAAAAAAATACAGTTGTTTAGCAGTTTTCACTTTTGTGATTTATACTGCCATAATTGTTCAAATGAGTACAGTTCGTGATCTAAATAAGACATTGAGTTGCTTACAAGTTTATTACCAAACATATTACAATATCAATGTGGGATAGAATGGGAAGCTACTTTACACTGAAGCATTAAATCACACATAATTAAAATCCTGTGAATTTAAACAGGCCAGTCAGAGTCATGAAACACTCTTGAAACACTTCTGGGCCTGCTTATGCGCAGACAAAGCGTTGCTGTTGAGCTGGGTCCTGTTACTATTATCACACCACTTTTCAGGGGTCCCCAAAAATTGCAAATGTTTTTGTGTCGTTTTTTCCTCATGTGTCCAAGTATTAGTGGTGACTACTCTCCGGTGTGTGCCGCCAGTAGAAGTAATTCGTTAATCTGGGGGGCGGGGTTTCGCTTAACACTCCACCTTCTCCCAATTCTAACCACGCCCACCCAACCCGTCCCAATGTCTGAGAATCACACCGTACAACTATTAGAACAACTTTTTTCGCCGGAGCGGATGGTCCATCTCCTCTCGGCCGCTCAGCGACAGCTAAAGCCGGCATGTCGTTTCTGGATCAACCCTGGAGTCCCACCAGCGCCCAGGTGACCGTGCTCCAAGCCCGGGGCCTCAGGGCGAAGGGCAAAAGCGGCACCAACGACGCTTACGCGCTCATGCAAGTGGGCAAAGACAAGTTCCAGACCTCGGTGGTGGAGAAGAGCGTAGCCCCGGTCTGGAAGGAGGAAGCCGCCTTCGAGCTCCCGCAGCAAGGTGCGGGAGGGGAGCGAGGGACGCTGCACGTTCACGTCCTCCATCGAGCCCTGGTGGGTCCCGACAAGCTGCTGGGTCAGGCCGTCATCGACCTGGTGCTGCTCGCGCAGGACAAGAGCCGCAACAAGGCCGAGTAAGTGCACTTAAGCACATTGAAATCAGTTGTAATCAATCGAGCCTCTCATGAATGAAAGCCCTTCACGTGCGATACGCATTCAAGAAGGAACGATTGCTTCGTAAATGACCAAAACAAGCCTTTTAAATATTTTAGTTGAAAATAAAATTCTAATGTGTTAATATGGCAACATTAAGTTTTGAATATGCGTCGCTGTCACACAATGCAATTAAATATTTTTTATCTTAATATTTAATTCTAATTTGATTAGTTACCAGGGGTGCCGCTACAACTACAGCTACAAGGTCAAGTGTCTGGCCAACCCTACACCGAGAAAAACATTTTGACATCTTTGTTTTGTCTGCGTTTTCACATGGATGCACTGCAGTATTTAAGTTGCTTTTAACCGCAGTTTTAAAGAATACATACATTATACAATTAATCTAAATGCAAATTCTTAAAGAATTTGCCTCAAGTTAAAAGGCAACTTCAACAAAAAAAATACTGTACTTTCAAACCATAGCAAGCAAATACCATGGCCAAGAAATCATTGTTTATCAGATCCACAATCAACGATTAAAAGCCATGGCCACAACAAAGAATGTCAAATATCTTTCGTTGTATGGAGCATTTCGGGCAAAGTATAACTACTATAAAAGTATAACTACTGAAAAAAAGTTCATGGCTAGATTCTACAAAAGGGGAACAAAAAATGATGCACTCCCTCATATATATATATATATATATATATATATATATATATATATATATATATATATATGGGTTACATCCATCCATCCATCCATCCATTCATTAGTTTTCTTCAGCCGCTTATTTCCACAAGGTTAGCAGGTAACATGAAACCGTTTCCAACTGTTTCATTTTTTTTTCTTTTATGTACTCTCTCTCTCTCTCTCTCTCTCTCTCTATATATATATATATATATATATATATATATATATATATATATATATATATATATATATATACAAAATTTAAAAAATCACAGTACAAAATTTAAAAAAAAAAAAAAGAATTAAACAGTTGGATCTGTGGAATGACCACACCCATAAAGTGTTGATAGCATGTCTCCTATAATGAGTCTGTAAACAGGCCATTGTGAAATTTGCCAAATTCTGTCACCTTTGTGTCTGGTATTGCTACATGCGCCATGTATGGCAGGGGTGTCCGAACCGGGTCCTTGAGGAATGGTATTTTTGCATTGTTTGCAGGTTCCTTACCCAGAAACACCTGATTCAAATGATGAGGTCTTCAGCAAAATCAGCTGAAGCCTGATAACGATCCCGATCATTTGAATCAGCCAATAGCGCCATCCTCAGTTGTCATGGTAGCACAAAGCTGTACCTTGTTTGTACACCCTACAGTAGATGGTGAGCAGTATGTAACTAACATGAAACGTTCATCCATCCATCCATCCATCCATCCATCCATCCATCCATCCATCCATCTTCTAAAGCCGCTTATCTCCACAAGGTTAGCAGGTAACATGAAACAGTCCCTTTAAAAAAAAAAAAAAAGGAAGGGGGGGGTTATATCAACCTCCGTGCTTTCCATCCATCCCTCAATTTCACATGTAGTGAGTGGACTAGCACTCAAGAGCCCCACCAATTTGTTCGACACTACCAAGGCTATTTTTCATCACAGATGCTAATCACTCCTCATTGTGAAAATTAGTGAGAGCATTTATTTATTCCTTTGTGAAACTTTCACTAAGTATTTCATCATGACAAACTAATGGAAGTAATCATTGAATTGGTTATAAGAGAGAATAACCTAATTAATTTAATGTGCTAAAAATCGCCTTCCCACTTGAACGTTGGATAATGTTGAGTGCAGCAGTGTGTTGTGTGTTGTGTTATGCCAGTGCTTCTCAAATAGTGGGGCGGGCCCCCCTGGGGGGGCGTGAGGTTATGCCAGGGGGGGCGCGGATGATCCCAGGAAAAACGCTTTGTTTTTGTCATGTGGAATGTAATTGCAATAAAGTAATAATTTTCATCATTTTCTTTTAGTTTCATGCACTTTGGTACACTTGCTTCTTTTTTTTCCGTTTTAGACTAAGTTATAACCCGTATAAACGCGATAAAAATAATTGACAGTTGTTGAAAGTTGATTTATATTGCATTTTTCTGTTGTTAATGTTAAAAAGGATACATGTGTAGGTATACTTAAACAATTTTCATCAATAATAATCTTATTTATATTAAGTGCATCGGCGGGGGGGGGGGGGTTCTCTTTTCTAGGAGGGGCCTGGCAAAATATAGTTGAGAAACACTGTGTTATGCCAAGCTGCTTATACGTGGTTTATTCCTCCACCATGTGACTGCCCGCATATTAGCCTTTTATTAGCCTTGTTTTTTATGACTTGTTTAACCTGTATACCTCTGTGGCAGTTCCTATTCATCCGCTGTATGTTACTTCCATACTTTATTTGCCATTTGCTGACTTGCTTGCAAGTATGTTGAATATACCTTGCCTGTGAGGTTAAATTTCAGTTCAAGGCTTGACATTCCTGGCTGCTTTATCAGTGAAAAATAAACATTTGTCCCGCAAGCTCATTCTTTGACAACAGCAGCAATCCTGGCTGCTGGTAAAGCTAGTTTTATAATTCGATAAGAAGTCAAAGAAGCATATAATAATAATAATGTGGACATGTAATGTTGCATTGACAGTCACTTGGGTTGTTTAATCGATAAAACAATGTGAGTAAAAGATGGACTTTGACAGGAAAGTGATTCCATGGACCATGTGTACTATCAGTTTTATTCACTGCACCAAGAAGGTAATCTTTTGATTGAACGTCAGGCCAATTGTTTTGTTTTTAATTACATATCAAACCTGAAGCAGATGGCATTCGTGTGTGTAAATGGGGGAGGGGGGAATCTTCTTATAAGTAATTTATTTGGGTATTTATTTGAGTATTTTTCTGTTTTTCAAAAGACGTTTCCATATTTTCAGACTTTTTTTTCAAATTCTTTTATGACAGATAAAACAGTAAAGAATTATTTAATAAAACTTAATTTATTTTAAAAGGTTGTTTAAAAAAAAAAAGCTTGCTAAAACATACCCCCCATCACTATTTTATAAATTTCAAGTGAATGAAGTACGGTTTAGTATAGTCTGAACACAAGCATATTCTCTTGGAAAAAGAAAAATGACATTCTGTTTTCATATAGGTGGCCAGTGTTTCAGCCTTGGCGAAGGCCTGTGTCATTTGCAGCTTGCCAATGATAAACCACATGGGCCTCGCAGAGTCAGGAAAATAATTTTCAAATGTTGACATAGCTTAACAGTGTGGCTTTATCCTTTCTATGTGAACCTTTCTCGCAATGTCTGCGCTCGAGAAATTCCAGGAATTTAGCAGTTTTGAGGCATTCGTGGAGAACTACTTTTCTTGGAAGACATGTTATGGAAAATTGACTTTACTTGCATCTAAATAACTGGCTCTCTGGAGTGCCTACTTTGACATGATAGAAACAGCAAGTTGTGAATTTTGCAGGGTTGTGTGTAGGGCTGCACGATTATGTGCAAAATAATAATCACCGTTATTTTGGTCAATATTGAAATCACAATGATTAATCACCATTATTCTTCATGTTTGGTCAAACATGCCTATTAATTGCCTTTTTTTTAAACAAGCAGTATAGTATGAACAAGGCTTCAAGGGAGGGCACCGTGAAACCAACTTCAGCTTCTTCCAAGCTTTTTTTATTTACTTATATAACAGACTTCTTGCTTGCCAGGAGGTGTTTACGGTATTTAGCTCATGGTAGTCTTTTTCAGACAAATCCGGTGTTTGTACCGGCGAACTTCCATAGGCAATAGTTTGTCCGCCATGTTTTCTGCACAGTAAAGAAATTCCGGAAGGTACGCGTTGCGGAAAATCTGGCAACGCGGATGCCGCGCGGTTGCCAAAATGACATAATTCCGACGTGTGGAACTGCACGGATCTTGTTAATGAAGTCTTAATCTTGCGTTTGCTCCTTGTGGTGGGATGACAAAGTGCTTATGTTAATGTTTCTGAGATCGATCATCTTAATTAATCGTGGCAGCAAATATCGTGATTGCAATTCAAATCCGATTAATTGTGCAGCCTAAGTTGTGTGAGTTCTTTGTGTCTGGCAAAATCAGCTAGACTACTTGACGAGTATAATTTTGGCAGCTTGGTCATCTATAAATTAAATACTATGCTTTTAGTGGCATTGTGTGTGTGTGTGTGCGTGTGCGTGTGTGTGTGTGTGTGTGTGTTTTCATTTCAGACTGCCACCTGAGCAAGTCTAGCTTCTCAGGTTCCTGGATGTCATGGTAGCGCAACACCATTACCAAGACTGAACCAGATTGTGCTAAAGTAGTACTGTTACTGCTTTGGCCCCAACAAATATATCGAGTGGGTCATCCAATTGTTAAAGGTTCAGTGGTTTAAATCCTGGCTCCCAGTGGGCCTGGCACAGTAACAGCTGTCCATTGGTGTATGAATGTGAGCCTCTGTAAAGACTTCTGAGCACTGTGATGGTGTGGATTAGAGCGCTATAGCAACACTTGGAAAAAACTAAGTACACATAAAAAAATGCAAATACAGTGTACGGGCCTTCTTTGTAACAGAAGATTCCTAATGAGTTAAAAAATACAAGAAGGCATGTTTTTAGAATGCATAGAGAAAGCCAAGAGGGGTAATTCAATGCCAATTTATCAAACGCCTCCCACCTGACCATCACAAAATATCCAGAAATAATCTAGCACGAAGATAAACTTGTTAACAAGAAAAAAACAAGCCAAACTAATGTAACTCTGTTAAGTTTTCTTGTTTAAAAAAAAAGAGTGACTGAGATTAAGATGGGTTTATGTTTTTTACACTGAAAAGCCATCTCTAAATCGCAATCTCAAAAATGGTCTCATCTGTAGCCTTCAAATTTCTTTTCACTATCTGTTACTAATAGAATGAAGACATGGATTGTCAGAGGTGTAGAATTGTAGGTACTTTTCCCCAGTTTAAACTTCCTCCAAAACATATTTTGTCTTGATGATTAGTTTCACAGATTTTAAGGCTCAAAAATGGAAGTAAACACATCCCAGCCCAACTTCACAGCCATATTATAATTAAAAGATAACAGGTATAATGTTCAACCTTATTTTTATTTTATTTTATTTTTTACAAAGATCAAATTCTTGGTTTAAAAAAAAAAAGAACATTAAACAACTGGGAGGGTTCTAGTGAACAGACTAGCATTTTTTTTCATACCCAGGGACAAGGGGGATCTGTAGTTTTGTCTCAGTTTGGCACTGTCATTTAAATAATGAATAAATTCTGATATTGGTGTGCGTCTTGTGGCTGTCTTTGGTACTGCATGTACAATCTTATCAGTACACATCACAGCAGGGCAGTTGAAAAAAGACTTCTACAGTTTCAACCCAAATTAAATCGTTGACAGTGTGGGTGGGGGTCAAATCCAAACTTAATCGTTGGGAGCATGGGGGGGGGGCTTATGCTGGCATTTGAGGGGGAGGGAGTGTGTGGCCTCAAGCCAAATGTTCAGCCTTAGGGGGAGGGAGGCAATCAGCCTGGTGGTGGAGGTGGTGTGTGTGTGTGTGTGTGGGAGGGGGTTGGGGGTGGGAAGGGGGGTTGCTTAGAGAGGGGGCTGGGGTGGGAAGGGAGGAGCCAAAACTTTGTTGTTGGGGCAGGGTGTATTGAATCAAATACGCTAAATATTAGGCTACAATGATGCTCCAGAATAATTCAGAAGATTGCTTTTTCAGTCACATAATCTGTGGTTTTGATGCACAAATGTGCATTTTTATATAGGCCATATTCTTACAGTAATTACCCCAATGGGATGAGCTAAAGGAGTGGGGGTGTCAAGTCGCTGTCAGCATCAAGCGCCTGTTGCAACTAACAACAGCTTGTGTTACCTGAGGCTGCTATGGTATTATTTTCAATTAAAGAAGCAGGCAGACTTAACCAATGTCCGAGTCCATCATTGTTCACACACAGGAATATTACTCATGGAGAGGATCATGTAAAGGCTATGATGTCTCCATCTGATTCTGTTAAGAGTGCAACAGGTAGAAAAGAGATTTTATTTGATCCGTTAATTGTGGTTTTCTGGCATATACACACAAACATAAACCTAACTGAACATGGATGGTACGTAACTTTGAGTATTTATGACAAAGAACTCGAGGTGTGTCGCGAGGAAAAGGAAAAATCACCGTGGAGCACATTCAACGTTACACTGGCGCTGCATTCACATACCGCTCACAATGTGGGAAATTTAAAACACACTTAACCCACAACAATTATATAATTTATGGATATGAACACAAGAAAATATGAAGAACTCTAGAAGATTAGATGTAATATATTTTGCCATGTTTTTATGCTGCGAACTGTTTGTGCGTCTTATACACGGTGGCATAGAAAATACCAGAATTTGACCCTAAAATTAAGGGTGCGTCCTACGCACAGGTTTGGCCTATATTTAGGAAATTCCGGTAAGTATTTTCCTTGTCTTAATGTAAAATGTTTGAGAAGAACTACAGTTTAAAATCTTGTAGCTTAAAAACACATGATGTTTGGGACGTTCGTCTGTCGGAGACCATAACAGTTTTCCCAAGTTTTAAGAACCACAATGTTCTTTACAACTCCACCCTGTCTCTGATGTCCAAAGCCTTTACTTGACTCCCTGATGGCCCGCTCTGATAAGCTCTGTCTGCTTTTGCTACATTGACACTTATCAGTGCTGAGCTGACTCTTCTCCCACTCACACAGCTGTGTGCTGTGATAAGAGGTCTCCGCCAGAGCAGCTATTGTCTTATCATTTGTACATGCTGCAAAGGGCAGGATGTATGTGTGCACAAAAAGGAGAATGCTTGTTGACAGGGTTGAGTCATGCGCTGGACCTCCACTTTGCACACAAGTGTCAGACTAGTCAGCTTGAAGCCAACATCGTTACTCGGGCGTGAAGTGAAGACTTCCCTGACTTCTTTGTAACTTCCCTTGTGTTGCAATTTGGAGGCACTTACTTCTCTTTTTGTAACTTGTCCCCGTGGTGTTACTTTTTCATCAATGAAGACAGGCCATTGTTCAATAGGTTACATTAAAGCCACAATCTGCGCATCTATTATTGCTTATGTCCTAAAGACGCCAATTCAAAGTAAAGGATTAATATGTACTTTTGTGTACCTTCAAGGAGATATGTCACGCGTTTTATAGTTTAGGCTGTTTCTTCAATACAGTCTATTGAACCTGTTGTCGCACTAATGTTGCTAGAACTTAACAAGGTTGTGCAGTGCTTGTACAAACATCCTAAAACAGTAGTAAATATCATATGCCAATTAACTGGACTACTTTAACTTCTCATTTATTTTCTTGCTGAAATAAAAGCTACATGGAAACATACATACGTAAATAAACACTGGAGACCCTCTTTCTGTTATTAGTAGGGTGTCCTCTTGTTACTGATGCATTCACTGTGGTGTGATCTCACATTTTGCTGTGATTTTTGTTTTGTTGTCTTTTGTTGGCGTTTTTTTTCGAAGAGAAAAAAAATTACTGGCCAAACCAGTGATCGATTTATGACGTCCAAGCCTTACGTTTTTTTCACCTTACGATGTGGCCCGCAATGTTTTTTGTCCCCTCTTTATGCCATTTCTTTTGCCTTACAACACATCCAACATGGCAGTCAGGTTGTGCGATACATCCAACATAGCGGTCAGTGTGCGCTTATATGTCTATACACGCGACATCGCTTACGTCAATATAATACTGGTCTGCTATTGGTCGGCAACACGACCCCCTAAAATACTTGTCACAGGGTCACAAAGATGGCTGCCTAAAGACTTGATTTTTGTTTGAGAGTGCCTTTAATATGCTATTTATTGTACATTGTAACGCAAACTTGAATTGGTTAGCCATGGGTCCCAAGATTGCTAGTGATGTTAGAGAGAAGAAGATGATTTATATGGAAACGAAGCGGGAGACATTCAAGAAATACGAAGAATGCTAAACTAGCCTTGGCTACCCTCACTAGGGAATATGGCCATAACAAGTTCGTCATGTCACTCAAAGGTAAATAAATCCTTTATATATTTTTTATTCATGATGTTTTTTAATTGTATACATGTATATTATATATATATGTATCACTTAGTATACTATTTTGATAGCAATTTTTTAATATGTGTACACAATTTAGATGTTTTTACTTTGGATTTTACACGCATTGGTTTGGATTGCCCGCCATACAGCGTATTCGCGTTACGATCCCAACCGCGGAACGGATTAATCTCGTAAACTGGGGGCCTACTGTATATAAACAATATGTAAATTTATTATAGGTTGGTAGATAGAAAGCATGGGCTATCAAGACTATAACATCTCAATGTGGTTTAATAGATCCTTTGAGCTGCATTGTGTTAGTTTTCAGGATAACTTTTCTTAACTGCACCAACATACCAGCGAGACCCTTGCATAGATGCGCAGGCATACACACACATGCAAGTTTACAAAGCACCTTCCTCATTCCTCATTTCCTCAGGAATTCAGATTTCAGTTGGAGTTGTTTGTTCAGTGCTGACCTCAGATTTATGCTTGATAAGCGCTTTTTATGCAGACTCAGTTATTTTGTGACTTGTTTTTTTCCCCCAAGGCCCCTCAATGTCTTTTCTCATGTCAGACTTAAAAAAATAAAATAAAAATGTACTGAACATAGATCCTTAAATTCCTACTTAACAGTAAACGCATTCATCCATACTCCATAGTGGTGAAGCAAAAGGACTGCTCACTTGTATTTCTGTTTTGAAAACGTTCCTATGAAGTCACTCTCCATTTGCAAGTCACCGGATCACAGTTTCCATAAAGAACATGGGAGGTGAAAACCTTCTGTGCACATTTGGGTTCCCCTTGCTATTGAATGCCTGAAACTATTCTCTCTAATAATGAACATGAATTCCACAGTAAATTACAGAAGTTCTTAATTCACTTGAGGTAAGCCTTATTGATTTTCTGTGGTTAAGAATTCTGTCAGAATTCTCAAATTTGTACCAATTGTCAAACTATATTATTTACAGATTGGTGTCATCAGACACCATGTGCAGTCATTTAACACTGTGATGAGTACAATATAGAATGAAAAGAACACATCTGTTCCAATATCAAGACAGTTACAATTACGGTGAAGACTGTCTTTTGTACAAATTTACATCTTTACACGAGCTAAGGATGTTCATCTCAGCTCCATATTCATCATAGCTTTAGAACTGTTGAACATCCAAGTCTTTGAGAAGACTGGAACGTTTTAGCTTGTGTCAGTGTGACATCATATGAAGTTTGCTAGTACTGCTTTGTCATGTCATTTTAAAGAGCGACATGGCTGCCATTTACACTCACTCCAAAGTCTTTCACATATCCTTTTTAACTTCTAATTGACAACTTCTGTATTATTGAGCCCTTCAGAGTTCTGGCTCCAACTCTCATAATTCAAGTGGCTCTTGTGTTCAGGTGGTTCAAGTTACTGGACAAGAACGGCAAGGCGGACAAAGATCGTGGTGAGGTGCTGGTGGACATCCAGTTCATGAGAAACAACATGACAGCCAGCATGTTCGACCTCTCTGCCGTCGGCAAGCCACGATCGCGCCTGGGTAAAATCAAGGACAAAGTTCGAGGCAAGAAAAAAGAACCGGATGCGGCGGCACCGTCGTTCACGCAGGTTCTCACCGACAGTGAGGATGAAGAGGATGTGGGGCAGGATGGTGAGGCAGCTGTGGGCAAAGACAAGAAGAAAAAAGCTAAAATCAAATCTTTGTTTTCTCAAAAGTCCAACCTGCAAAGGAACTTGTCACAGTCCATGTCCGTCTTGCCTGCCAAGAATTCCTCACTGAGTAGCAGCTTATCATCTGAGCTCAATATGGACAACTCTGAAGGTCAGTGGGGTCATTTTAGTGTATATCTTGACTTCATTTTACTATAAAAACAAAGCGATGATTGTTTTTTTCTTTTGTTCGGGACATTGTAATTCTCAAGGATTGATTGCAAGATAAAAATGGTGGTTTGCACAGTGCATAAATCAGCATGCCACTTCCTATTTCAACAAGAACAGTAAACAGTAAAAAGTGATTATCCTATCAATTATTCCATTGAAGGAATCAAGTTATCGTCCCCTTGCTCTTTTTTATTTTTTATTTTTTTTGTGGACTAACAATGTTGAACATGACCTGAAATTATTTAATTTGAAAAAAATGACCATGGTTGAATTGGTAGAATATAACTTCTCATTGTTTATTTGTCTTCTATTGGTATTCATTTTTATACACCAACAAAATTTGCCTATGCTAACCAGTTAGCAATTCCGATTAGTATTAGCAAATTAGCGATTTTCCTTTTAAGGTCAACAATCACTACCGTTTAATTTACACATACACAATGTTATATGTGCATTACACATCCAATAGTGTAATAGCTAATGTGAGGTCAACAATCTTCTCCTCATCATCGTCGTCATCTTCTCTTTGAGGAGACTGGGCATGTTTCGGGCTTGACTACCTCCTGGTAAAAATTTGAGCACCTGAAACCAAGCCATCACAGATTGTAGTGACAGGTTCTATTGTGGGATAATCTAGCTCTAGTGCCTGTGAAGTTTTTTTTTTTTTTTTTTGGAAAGCTTCATATGTTAATATAGTCTTCAATGAAAGCCTAGTAACTACTAAATCGCTAAGCAATGTTAAGCACACACATTGCATGAGCCATCCGGCCTCTAAGTGGTGCACCACAAGCAAAAGAGCCATACGTCAAGTCAATGTTACGTGTTTCTTCCCCTTAGAAAGTACTGCCGTGGTACGCCTTTTGAAAACTTCAATAATTCAATGTTTTTGTAACTTATTTTAATTAAGTTCAACTTGGAATCGCTAACTTTTTGGTGTAGGCTTTCTCTTAGAAAACTGTGGCCCAAGCTATGGTTCCGATGACGCTTCAAGCAGATGACCTGATTTTAAACTCTATTTACTCGACTTTGTTGACATTTTTCCTTCAACCTAATTGCATTATGACATTCCACTTCCTTATGCCTTTTCTAGGTAAGAAGAAGTTCAAGTTCATGAAACACAAACGCTCTGGCAGCTCGGATAGCAAGGAGTCTTCTCAAAAACGTGCAGTTGTTGAAAAGAGCAACCTGTGCATCAACGGTAGTCACGTATACTGCGAGGAACCTCCAACACGCACCGCTCGCATCAGCTCCAGCTTCAGTCTGGCCAGCTCGGGACACGGATCTATGGAGGATGTTCCGGAAAGCTCCCCGCCATCGTTCGAGTCGCTGCCAGCGATAAGACAATACACACCCTGGGAGGAGAAAGATGAAGAGGAGGAAGAAGAAAGGAGGAAAAACGATTTTGAAACCAAGGAGATGGAGAGCAGAGAAGAACCTGATGACTTTGCTGAGAAAGAAAGGTTGAAGAAGCAGGAGGTAAAGAGAAGACAACTGGAAGAAGAGAGAGAAAGGAATGAAGAGGATGCCAGAATGGAGGAAAAGAAAAGCACAAAAGAAGAATTAAGAAGACAAGAAATGGAAAGACTAGAAGAGGAAAAGATAAGACAGGAGGAGGATGAAAGGAGAAGGAAAGAAGATAAGGCAAGAAAGGAGGAAGAGGAAAGGGTAAGACGGGAGGAGGATAATAGGAGAAGGGAAGAAGATGAGGCAAGAAAGGAGGCAGAGGAAAGGATAAGACAAAAAGAGGAAGAACGATTAGCTGAGGAAATGAGGCGAGAGGAAGAAGAGAAGAAAAAACAAGATCAGCTGAGAAGAGAAATGGAAATAATGGAAAAAAGGAGACAGGATGAAGAAGAAAGGAAAAGAGCAGAAGAGGAAATAATCAGAAGGCGAGAAGAGGAAAAAATGAGACAGGAGGAAGAAGAGAGAAGACTACAAGAAGAGCAAGAACGATTAGCAGAGGAAAAGAGATGGGAGGAAGAAGAGAAGAAAAAAGAAGAGGAGAGGCTGAGAAGACAAGAAATGGAACGATTAGCAGAGGAAAAGAGATTGGCGGAAGAAGAGAAGAAAATAGAAGAGGAGAAGCTGAGAAGACAAGAACTGGAAAGATTAGAAGCGGAAAAGATGAGACAGGAAGAAGAGAACAGGGGAAAGGAGGAAGAGAGAGCTCAAAAGGAAGAAGAGGAAAGGATAAGATTACAAGAAGAGCAAGAACAATTAGCAGAGGAAAAGAGACGGGCAGAAGAAGAGAGAAAAAAAGAGGAAAGGCTGAGAAGACAAGAACTGGAGAGATTAGAAATGGAAAAAATGAGACAAGAGGAAGAAGAGAGGAGAAAGGAAGAAGAGAGGGCTAGACAGGAGGAAGAGGATAGGTTAAGAAGACAACAAGAACGATTAGTAGAGAAAAAGAAAAAGGAGGAAGAAAAGGAGGAGAGGCTTAGAAGACAAGAACTAGAAAGATTAGAGGAGGAAAAGATGAGGTGCAAGGAAGAAGAGAGACGAGATAAAGAAAGAGCGAGAAAGGAGCAAGAGGAGATCCTTAGACAAGAAGAGCAGGAACAATTAGCTGAGGAACAACGGAGACATGAGGAGGAAGAAGAGAGGAAAAGAAATGAAAAGGTAAGAAAGGAGGAAGAGGACAGAATGAACCTGAAGGAGAAGGCCATGCAAGAGAAAACCAGAAGGGAGGAAGAAGATGTAATGAGGTGGGAGGAGAAGGTAATGCAAGAGAAAATGAAAAAAGAGAACGTGGAGCACGTGAGAAAACGAGCAGAGCGGGAACAATTAGCAGAAGAACAGCTGAGACTTGAAGAAGAGAGAAGGAATGAGGAGGTGAAAAAAAAGGAAGCGGAGCGACTGAAAAGACAAAACGAAGAGCAAGAACGATTAGCAGAGGAAGGCCGGACGCTTGATGAGAGGAAGAATAAAGAGAGAGCTGAAAAAGAGGAAGAACAGCAAGTGAGACGGCAAGAAGTGCAGGAACGATCAGAGGAACAGCAGCGACTAGAGGAAGAGAAAGTTGAGGAGAAAGAAGAGGAAGAAAGGAGAAAACAAGAGGAGCAATTGGTAAAAAAAGAGACATGGGAAGAAGAGGAGCAAAAGATTGAAGAGAAAGCTCAAGAAAACAGAAATGAGGAAGATCTTGAGCAGCAACAGAAGAGAAAAAAGGAAGAGAAAAAGAGAAAACTTGCCGAAAAAGAAGAAGACCACAAGATGGAGAAGGAAAGGATGAAAGAAGAGCAGAAGTTGGAGGAGGAAGAACAGCGACGAGAGGAGCAAGAATTAAAAGCGGAGGAAGAGCAGGAGCATGAAAGGAAATGGGATGAGGAAACAAGTGAACATCAAAAAGCTGTTACAAATCCACAAGTTAATTCCTCAAATCCATTTGATGAAGACTTTTCTCATAATCCCATTGTGGAAGATGTTCCCAACTCAACTTCTAGGTCAAAGGTCACCTCAAACCCAACGTCCCCAAGAAGGTATACATTTTTTTTTGTTCCCCACGACAACACACTGAACATATGGCATTAGCATATTGTAAAACTGCAACTGAGGGGTTATTCCCACCATTGTTGTCCTAATCTAAACATCCTCTTTCCTTTGGGGTAACAGCAACCCTTAACAAAAACATATTTTAATTTTAAAAACAAAGTCAAGTCGAAACATCTTTTTTTATCTTTGCAAATGAATGATAACAGACTAACTACAACCCCCAACACAACATATTCATGTTGGCTAATTTAATAAAAAAAAAAATTAGCTGGCACTGAATGAGTTACTATTGTTAGCTAGGTTGAACATATTGAAATGCGCCCAAAAGTAGTTTAAGATGGACACATGCCCACTTTGGCTTTATTGAACAAGCAATACCAAAATAAATGTTTTTTATTCCATTCACACACTAGCTGCTAGTTAATGTACCTTAGAACAGGAACATACAGTAATTATATAGAAGGAAGTTGTGAGTGCCAGATAAAAAAAGAGATACACAAGGTCAGAGTCATTTAGATGTGCAGTGTGTGTGGACTACTTCCTCATCTGGTTTACCTTCTGTGCTGCCATGGCAACGGTTGTCGGAACGTAATCCAAGCCTAACGGCTTCGTGAAAATTGCATTGCATTGCTGTGATGGCATACGCATGTCTTCCAGTTCGTCTCTTTCATTAAGTTAGGTAATATGTCAAGAAGGAATGACTGGTTAAGTGATGTGAAAATAACAGACTTACACTTTTATTGCCATACAGTCCTATTATGACAGAATTCTAATACAAAGCTCATTTTAAGTTTGAATTTTATAATATAATGTTCAGATCTGCTAAGTTTTATTGAAAAAAAAGACAAAAAAACAAAAACTAAGACAAAGCGCTGCACATAAATACAAATTATAGGATAATCGATCATGGCACGATCCAGAAACAAATACAAATTTAAACTAATAAAAGCAAAAGCAAATATAAAATCCTGAGCAGAGGATGATAATGCGTTTTAAGGTGGACTGGCTGACTCTATAGTTAATTAAGTACCAGTAATTCAGCAAAAATGTGATAGATTTTATATACTGTGTGTGTGTGTGTGTGTGTGTTTTATTTATATATATATATATATATATATATATATATATATATATATATATATATATATATATATATATAATTCTTTGCCATGTTATTTGCATTTGAAACAGCTACACAACTTGGAAAGACTGCAGCTGTTTCACTCACTCATTTTTCATTTGAGCAATGGTATTGGAACAGCACGCTTGATATACAATGGACCTGTTATGTAGATTATTTGCACAACAAATACAAATGCTTCTGCTCTCGTTGGCAGTGTTAGCAACAAATCCAAAGAGCTATTTGGGAGTAAATACTAATACTTAAAGGTGAAACAAAAAACTCATCCAGTGCCCACTCTTTTGAGACCCTTCTTCCCTAAACAAAACAATTACAGCCTGGCATTGAATGGCTGACTCTTATAAATAAAGGCGTATAAATACCTCTTTGAGATTAAATGATTCAATTGACAGGTAATTATCAATATAAGGTTTAATTTTGATTGTTGATTCATCATTTAGACAGTTTTCTTTTAAATTGTTCAAATTGAAATGTAATCTCCTCAAAAGTATATATTCTGTTATGTGTGTAGTTCTCCATGAGTAGACTGATTGACCTTTGTTTTGAAACAAAATATTTGCTTTTACTTTGGAAAACAAGAATCAATGTGTTTGTCTGTTTTATGACACATTATGGACCAAACAAATAACTGAATCATAAATTGCGTTTGTGTATTTTCTGTACTGTGGATTTGACATCCTGTTTTTAAGTAACTAAATGGAAATTGAAGCACACTTTTGTTAAACTCAAATGCATCGATTAATGGAAAAAAAAATAAGTGACGGATTAAGGGATTTTTGAATAATTAGTTGCAGGTGTGAGGGCTGGGGAAAAGACAATCTTGATTTTTTCTTCAGCCAATCTGAACAAAATGACGATTTAAAATTATTTTAATTGAATAAAGCCAAAAAAACATTGAAGTTTGATTTATTAAAAAAATACATTCTATCCACCCATTCCAATCCATCCATCCATCCATTTTCTACAGGCGCTTTGCTTATCTGTGCTTGTGCAAAAAATAGCTGACCATAACACATGCATATATTGCTTAAATGCCACAATTAAGTAGCGACTATTGACAATTTTCTTTTTCACAAAACCTCAATTTAACAATTTAGCAAATTACTGATTTTTTTTTTTTTTAATTCCAATGTATTGCCCAGCCCAACTTGCAATCATATTCACATTCATCTTTGTTTTAATACTGAGGCTCATCTAAAAGGTTAATTCTTTCATAACGAATAACGCTATTCTTTTATGACATACATTTCAAATTAGAAATAAAAGCTGAAATGTTGACAGTCACATTATTAGTGTTCTAAATTTAAATCTAAAGGAAGTTTCATTGTTTTTCAATTATTATTCTAAAATCAAAAGGAAGTTTTGTTTTTCAAGTTGGTTGTATATCAATTTATGGTATATGAAAATCAGTGTTGTAAATTGGCTTTTTGTAACAGCTGTTGTGTTTGTAGCTTACGAATATTTTAATTGCTTGTTGCCACCGCAAATGTTGTCTTTAAACTTAATGACCTTATGAGTGCACACTCCTTTCCAGTTGCCAGTTGCCTGCGCCCGCAACGCCAGTTAGTCAACGTGACAAGCGACCTGCTCCTCAGCCGCCTGAAAGAACCCAAACGGGCAGACAGGATGAACATTCATTGCTTCCAGCACCAATTACTGTCCCAGCCAAAGAAAAGGAGGTGAAAACTGCCAGTGTTTCACCTCAACGCTCGTTGCAGATCATCTCACCTCGGAGTAGATCCCCCACGGATATGGAAAAATGTGGCGCATCCAAACACAGTAAACGACCGGCGCCATCGATACCTAGCGCTGAATCCACGGTTGTCCACAGCTTAAATCCATTTGAAGAAGATGATGACAATGATGGGTTCGAGCGTGCTAATGAATTACCCTCTGGCAATTGTAGCTCGGTGTCATGGCCTCCACCTGTGTCGCGAACTCCAGATTTAGACGCTGCTTCTCAAAACAAAATCAAATCTTCTAAGGTGGCTCGTGCACCTGCGCCTCCCGTAAAAGATGCTGCGCTGTCAATTACGCTAAGTGCTGCCCACAATGTACTTGGGGATACTAAAACCAATACACCAAGGGCCAGTCAGGCTTTGTCATACCAGGACAGTCAACCAGCGCCCAAACTTGGGACGCTACAACACGGGCAGGATGCGGGCGTAAAGAAAGAAGCGCCTCCAGCGCCTTCGCGCAGGTGAGATGGCGCACACACACACGTCAGAAATGAGGCCAATTTTGAATTGTATTTCCCTTTTCCGATCTAGGTCACAAAGGCTCAGTTGTTTGAATGGATACCCATAAATTGTTATATTCAGCAAAACGATTCATTTAACTTGGAAAAAAAAATGCCCAGAGAGCACCTATTTTGATAAAGGTAGAGTGATATGCATTGTGAAGAGTTTGCTTACCACAGAAGCAGCTCAAGTTTAGTATACCGCATAAATGCAAAGCCCCCAACCTTGACTTCAGCCACATCTAACAATAACGGCAAAGATACAAATGTAGCAAAACTCTCAGCCAAACTAAATGAACACTCCCGTGTCTGAGCAAGTCTGCAATGGATAAGAATGAGGGTTTTTTTTTTCACATTTATTTGTTGATTGAAAAAAGAAAACAGCACCATTCCTCCTGTTTGTCCAAAACTAAAGGTTGCAGCCAGCACTGAAGATTAGTCTCAAATGCCCTATGAGATAAATGGTGCATCTGTTTAAAATCGATAAAATAAATGACCAAAGACACTTTTTTTTTTTTTAATATAACTCTCTTGATTTGCCACAATACCACAATTGATCTGAATTCAATACAGTAAACATGCTGGTTGAGCCTTATTTTTAGGTGAGATTAATTGATTAATTAGAGTTGTTATTATTTTTCAAATATTCAAATCTTTTAACAGTATTGGTTTTATGCACCGTCGCTATTCTGAATACAGTGTTCAGATTGACATTGTTTTTGTGCAACATGAATTATGTTTGTTTGTTTGTTTTTTTGTTTCATTGCAGACTTCAGCCTGTAAAACCACTCAGTGCTCAGGAACAGCATCCCATTACAGAGATCCAAATGAAAAAGGAGATAGTGATGGAAGTTGAGGACAACACAAAGGTAACTTACTATAGGAGACACGTTTTACACGATTTGTATGATCCAACATTCCTCTGTCAAATACATAAAAGATTTACAGTAAGAGGTACTTTATATCCAGGTATCTAATTGGTCAAAGTCACACTGTTTTGGGAAGCAATATTCAGTGGCAGAGTACAACATTTAATACCATGAAAAAGCAACTGATAAACAACTTTATGTGGCCTTATTGGAGACTTGCGACTCAATGCGTCTTTACAGCTTCATGTCCAGATTGCCAATAAACTGCACGTGCTTAAAACTAATAAGTACAACTGAATAAATTGTTTAAAAGTACATTTTCATAAATTCCCATAGTGAGAATGGACTTCCCAAAAGTACCTTTTTTTATTTTTTTTTAAATAAATTCCAATAGTGAGAATGAACTTCCAAAAAGTACCTTTTTTACATTTACATTTCTCTTCCAAATGGATTGAAGTTCATTTTGTTCCATTGGCATGCCCATTGTAGGTAAAAGTCAGCAAAGAGAAGGGGCCGTACTCGATGCTCACCCGAGAAGAACTCATTTCTCTGGTGGTAAAGCAGGAGAAGCAGCTTCAGAACAAGGACAAAAAGATAGCGGAGCTGGAGCAGTACATCGACAACTTACTTGTGCGTGTCATGGAGGAACAACCAAGCATTCTTATGTCAGTGAAAAGGCTTGTTTAGGTGTTTTTTCCACCACGCTTTTTCTTCCGCTGTAAAAAAAAAAAAAAAAAGTTATTTTTGCTACAATCAAGAATTGCAATTATTGTCAGTCCTGAAATCGAAAATGTTGCCAAAAATTTCAATGCAGAAAATGTGTCCTATCTGTCTCCATCTGTAAATGTTTGCCTTTTTATAGTTCAAGCTATGCATTTGTTACATACAGTATACATGTCTTCTTGCACTGATTGTTTAACGTTTACATGATCCAAAAAAAGCACTTTACTGAGATTACATTAAAATTTCTATTCTGATTGTGAAGGACTGTTGTAAAGTATTAACCTTATGTTAAAGCCAAATTAAGGGTTGTTTTCTCTTCAAAATCCTCCTGCGTGTGCACAAATTCTTTACTTTGTTTTGAAAATGTAAAAAAAAAAAAAAAATGTATTCAATGCACAATAACATTGAATCGTTTTCCATTCCCGGCATTGTTACAAGAATAAAATGTTTCCGACAATCTGTCCGGCTCTTTCTCCACATCATACACTTTTACATGCTTCAAAGTACAGATAATGGTAAAAAATCGACTTTTATGTAAATACTGGAAATATCACATTGAACTGTGCCGCCCAAAAATAAATTGGAAATAACTTGTAAAATTGCTATGTGCTGTCTTTGTTTTCAAATATTTAAGTAAAATTAAACCGAAAAGTGTACAAATTGTGAAATTAAGCCTAAAATGTACAAGATTTAATACCAAAAATGACTAACAATGCATATATTTGCGGATATGTGAATTACACAAAACATACTAGTTGAGATAAATAAAACACGAGATTATAGAAGAATATAACTAGCTTTCATTATCGAATACTGTACCTTTATCACGTCAGTGTGGGCCGTATATTTGTTATCCGTAACGTTGTATATACCCGGAACTATTTTGGTGCCGCCATCAACGCAGCTGAAGCACTTCCGTCCGACACTGGCTGTGTGTTCCCTGGATGTTGTGATTGTTTTTGTTTTTGTTTTTTAATCGTTGCCACGATTTCGGTGGTCGTTTACACAACATGTCCGGGACGGGTTTAAAATGCCCCTCCTGCGGCTCGTCCAGCATTGTGGAGGACGATCATCACGCTAATCGTCAGATGGTCTGCGTGGACTGTGGAACCGTGGTGTCAGAAGGGGTTCTCACACATGATACTTTCGAAGGCACAGGTAGAAACGGGAAACCATAACGTATATTTCCCAGTTATTTTCCATACAAATTGTTTGTCTCCTGTATTACGCCTGTCTGAGGGTCAAACAAATTCATGACTCTAAACTATTATTGTTGTTGTTGTTTTTTTTTTACAGACGTCAGCTACTGTCGCACCACCGCTGTCGCTAAAAAGCCATGTTTGAACCAGATAAAAGGCGAGTTCTTCTGTTTTTGGTAGTGTACATGTCTACAGATTGATTGGGTTTATTTAACAACCAATCAAAGGCTCGCCAGTTTTTTTGTGTTTTTTTCACCTGGCGTTCGCAAGTTCAGCCGTGATTGGTCGTTATCTGAGCCCAGAGGACCATGTTAAGATCCATTAATAAAGTATAGTGTCGAGCCCAATTTCAAAACAATGGCCCAACGTTGTTTTCTTTTGCTTTTGTTACACTAACGCAGGCCAGCAACAACTAAAAGCCCTCTGCCGAGTTCTACGGGTCAACACTGAAATTGAGACGCTGTCCAGCGAATATTTCACGCGGGCTTACAGACACGAGAGCTTCCTGAAGGTGACCCTGCAGAAGAAGGAGAGCCTGGCCGGCTGCTGTGTGCTTGTGAGCTGCAGGCAGCTCAACTGGCCCGTCACCATGAGCACCATCGCCTGCCTGCTGCAGACAGACGTTGCGAAGATGGGCGCCGTCTACCAAGAAATGATAAAGGTTCTCAAAGTCGAGGCGCCACTTCTCAACGTTAGCGACGTGATGGAGGCTCATTGTCAAGAGTAAGCATCCATTTTACCTTTGCAACGTTTCCTATACTATCTTGAGCCAAGACACACATTTTGGTCAGTCATATGAAAAAGTTTGTGCACCCCTGATCATTTTCAAGATTTTCCTTTTACAAATCTTTGGTTTTTTGGATCAGCAATTTCAGTTAAATATATAGCGGACGAGCACAGTGATATTTGAGAAGTGACATGAAGATTATAGGATTTACAGAAAGTGTGTAATAATTACATCAGCAAAAGTAGGTAGGTGCATACATTTGGGCACCCCAACAGAAATATTACATCAATATTTAGTCGATCCTCCTTTTGCAGAAATAACAGCCTCCAAATGCTTTTTATAGGTTCCAATGTGGGTCTGAATTCTGGTTGAACGTATTTTTGACCATTCTTCTTTACAAAACATCAGCATGGACAGCCAGCTTTAAATCACACCACAGATATTCAGTAATATTCAGGTCTGGGGACTGAGATGGCCATTCCAGAACATTGTTCTTGTTCCTCTGCATGAATGTGTGAGTAGAATTTGAGTAGTGTTTAGAGTCGTCTTGTTGAAGTATCCAGCCCCAGTGCAACTTCAACTTTGTCTCTGACTCTTGAACATCGTTTGCAAGAATCTGCTGATAGTGGAATGAATGTGACCTTCCACTTAAACAAGATTTACCACTAACTGCACTAGCCCCACAGCATGATGGAACCACCACCAAATTTGACTGTGGGTAGCAAGCGTTTGTCCAAGAATGCAGTTCTCTTCTTCCACCATGCGTACTGTCCCTAAGTCTAAATAACTCAATTTTAGTTTCATCAGTCCACAGAACCCTATTCCAAAATGAAGCTGGCTTATCTAAATGTGCTTTAGCATACTCCAAGTGACTCTCTTTGTGGCATGTGTGCAGCAATAGCTTCTGCCACCTTAATCTTTCATACAGCATCTCATTGTGCATAATGCGTTGCATAGGGGAACGATGCGCCGTGACACCATCTGCAGCAAGATCATGTTGTAGGTCTTTGGAGCTGATCTGTGGGTTGAATTTGATTGTTCTCACTGTCTTTCACTTCTTCTTATCTGAGATTTTTCTTGGCCTGCCAATTCAGGTCCTAACTCGGTTCCTCACAGTGGAAACTGATAGCAGAAATCTCTGAGCTAACTTTTTTTTTATCCTTCACCTAAACCATGATTTTCAACAATCTTTGTTTTGTCATTTGACACTTGTGTTGAGGCTCCCGTGTTGCCACTTCTCAGAGACGATGCAAAAACAACTTGTAACTGAGCACCTTTAAATACCTTTTCTCATGGTTGGCCAAATAATTGTTTTTCCCCAGTGCTAAAGGTATTCAAATGAATAAAACAGCACAGGCGCCCAAATTTTCATAAACCTTTCTAAATTCTGATACCCGTACATGATTTGACTGTAAAAACTGTGCAACACATTTGTTGAATAAAATCAATTTTGATAGTTTTAGAGCTAAAAAGTTAATAATTGTGTCCATGTCCCAGTTAGTATATTGTGGTTAACTTCTTTTTACAGTTATGTGACAGTTAAGTATGGTCACTTAACGACTGATAAAAATATAACCAACTTGTAAAATATCACTAATTCTTGTTCATTGTTTTAACACCTGTTTAAAAGGGACCAATTTAAAAGTGTTACAGTTTTTTATATTCTGTATAATAAAAACAGGTTGTTGCTTTATTTCTATTCATCGACATACCAACCACTAGAATGGAAGATGGAAGCTTAGTTATTTGATAGATATGGTAAACATAAGTGACTCAATGGACCATTGGTTGTACTTACTGTAAGTAATTTATTACATTTTAATCCCGCATCTTAATGACCTAAATGGGCAATTGAATATTTAATTATTGGTGGTGTGTTGTTGTAAGCTATATGATGTGATGGCATTAAACAGGAGTCAAGCCAGCCTCTATGTCAACGCCATTGCAAAGGCCAACTTCAAAATAAAAGCTTGCTAAGGCTGTTGTATTAATGTCCATGGTGTTCTTTTTGAAGTTGGTTTTCGCTGGTGGCATGTGAGCTTTTTTACTTGCACCTTCCTTTTTAACAGTGTGCATCACATTTATAAGATCCGTTGCACCATTCATGAAAACCTACATGCGCTGCGCAACACGATGACATTTTTAGCGGTTTGCGCTGTAAGTTGCTCACACATTTGAGCCTTGATCATTTAAAACTCTTCATTTCGATGTCCTCAATCTTTATGGTTCAATTATATTTTCCGTTGACTGTAATCTCTCGTGAATGTGTTCTTTGTACCAATGCATTTACTTTTATTTATCACACTTCTTATTTTTTCAGTTCTGATCAAAACCCCCGGTGGGTGGATTTATCTGTTTGCATTTGTTATATTATTTGCTTTTTCCCCATTTTTGTCAGGTACAAAATTAGCTCCCCTGATCTGCACGTAGACCTTGCCGAGGACAACAAGGACTTACACAAACGAGCCTTGTCTCTGGTAGAGCTCGCCACCGACTCCTGGATTCTGACCGGCCGCCAGCCCGTCCCCTTAATGATGGCAATTGTCTACTTGGCCTGGCAATCCCTACACCCCAACCACCTTCGCCTCAAAATGTCCCTGGAGAAATTTTGTACCATCTCCAAGGTGAGAAAGATCCATGCCGCTTCGAAGAGAGTGGGTGAGATCAAGGGGGTGCTTTGCAAATTGGGTAAGGAGATTCCTTGGGTGACGGAAGCGGTGACGGCGGACAATGTGGTTAAGCACATCGGGGATATTGTCAAGAACAGATATGCTCTCTTGCGGAGAGCTATGAGGAGCCACGAGGAGGCCATGCAGCGGGAGAGTCAACTCGGCTGCGAAGAGGCAAATCCCTCTGAATCCGAAGATCGAACCCCACTCGGAACAACCACTCGGAACTCTGAGAAATCTGAGCAGCTAGGTGGGGTCCATGAGTCCAACAGTAATTTAAATGTAGAACCCAATTGGGGGAAGAGGATGCTTTTCGCTCCACCGTGTGTGATTCACCCTAAGAGACGGAAAACTACACTGGAAGAGTTCAAAAACGTGACCGGCGACGAGGAGATTTCAGACAGCGAGATTGAGTCTTACATTCGTACCCCGATGGAGGCCAGAGAATTTGTTGTGACGCAGAAAGCATTGTTATCGCAGGGTGATGAGGCCAAATGTGATTTATGAGGATTTCTGGATTATTCTTCTACATTACACTCAGGAGGAGGTTTTTTTTTTTTTTTTTTTTTTTTTTTTAATTGAAAATCCTTTAATGGATTTTCCTTAAATGGCCAAGAATAATATTGATGTGAATTTAAAAAAAAAAAAAAACACACACCCACACATTATGATCGACTTGGTGATCTGCAACTCCCAAAACACCTCTCTCTCACTGTGGAGGATCCATTTTATTTATGATAGTTCACTTCATGTACAGTCACAGGGAAATCACAATTATACAGATAAAGTATGTTATTCTTAAATCGAAATGACACATTATACACACAGGCAGACTGATAATTTAATCATCAACATACTGTAGGTGTTCGACTTCAAATAGTTTCAGTTCAGTTTGTATTACCAGTCAAAAGTCGGAAACACCAAATTCAAATGGTTTCAAACACAATAGGAGGCCATAAAATTCAAGTTTTTAATTGTTGAAAATGCACAGCTGTCAACTAAAAGTCATTCCATGTCTTAAAGCCTCATCCACATCATAAAGCTGGCAAAACATCCCAAAATGTGCAAAGCTGTCGTCTGTGCAAAGGCTGCTTACTGTGGAGAATCTAAATAATAAAATGGATTTTGCTCAAGCATTTTTGTTGACCAAATAATTACATCAGTGTTTCTTCATAATGTCTACAATTGATGTTTTTTAATGTGCGGGCACTGATTTTGATATTTCACAATATTTACAAAATTTGCTTTGACCTTAAGTCATAAGTTCTTACCCCATGCCATTAACAAAACGTTGATTCTCAGACAACTAACATTAACATTGAAATAGCAACCACTTACAGAACTCAGGAAATGTGCTTTATTAATACTCTTACTACTCACAGACAACACAAATCTGTACATACGGGCCTTTAAAAGCTAACAAAAACATTTTTTTCACAGCAACAAAGATAAAAAGTACTTCATTATTTTTGTACAGCAGCTTGCGGCTAAGGTGAATTTGAAGGGCTCAAATAAAAATAACTATTGGGCAACAGAGAAAAAATATCCACTGCCACACTTATCCTTGATCCTTGATTCAAAATTGTTGTAGTGCGGTCTTTCTCAAATAGTGGGATGTAAGGTAATGCTGGAGGGGGTGACCCTAGGGAACGTTTTTTATTTCTTATTTTTTTATTCCATCTGGAGTGTAATTGCAATTTTAAAAAATGTTCAGGCATGTTGGTGCACTTTTTTCAGTTTTAGACTAACCGGGAACTTGTAAATTGGCTGTCAAAAAGTAGATGTAGAAAGTTGATTAATGTTGTTTTTTTTTCTTTTTTTTTAATTTTGAAAAGGATACCGTTTTAGGAATGCTTGAACAACTTTTATAGATAATAATATTTAGAGTCTGAGCAACAAGTTGGGGGTGGTGCAAATAGTTTTCTCTTTTTTTCCCATTTTAGATTAACCTTTAACCAGTATAAACGTTGTTGAAAGTTGATTTGTACTGCTTTTTTCTTTTGTTAATATTAAAAAGGATACATTATTAGTTATACTTCTTCAATTTTTGATAGATATCTTATTTAAAGTCGCACGGAAGTGGTGGGTGACAGATTTTCTCTTATCTGGGAGTGGCGGCATGGGTTTAGTTCCGTCTGAGGGACAGTGTAAATTCAGAGTTTGTCCATTTTCATATGTGCCATGTGATTTGATGAACAGTCCAGGTTGCATTCTGCATTAGGCTTTTGTGATCCTGAAGAGGATAAGAGCAAATGGATGGACGATTGGAGAGTGTTTGCTCCCTCCTCGTGGGACTACAAGGCCACACCAGCGGCGCGGCGCTTGACGGGCACGCCGACACGGCTGCGGCACTTGAGCATCTTCCGCAGCTCAGCGCGGAAGCGGTCGTGCAGCCACGCGTAGAGAAAAGGGTTGCAGCATGACGAGCTCATGGCACACAGGTGGCAGAGCAGCTGGATGAGCAGGAAGAAGCGCTTGTTAATGAGCCGGATGTCGATGTCCCGCAACATGTTAAAAACATGAATAGGGAGCCAGCACACGGCGAAGGCCGACACCAAGAGAGCCACCAGACGGAAGATCTTCCTCTTGCGGGCTTGCTGGGCGTTCGCCTTCTCCTTTGTCTTGTGGCCGGGCGCCACGCACTTCTTCAGCTTGACCGTGATGCACAAGTAGGATACAAAGACAGCAGATAAGGGCAGGACGTAGGTGACCAGCAGGGTGCTGTACGCGTACACGCGTCGCTCCTTCTCCTGGCCCAGCCAGAACTCCTCGCAGATGGTGAAGCCTTCTTCCTTGAACTCCACGTGGTAGGTGTGGCTCACTGCCGGGGCGACCAGGCCGCAGGACAGTAGCCAGATCCCAGCGAGGACGCACACACAGGTGGCCACAGAGGTGCGCTTTTTCAGGGGGTGCACAGTTGCGTAATATCTACAAATATGCAAGAGCGCATTACATACTGGTTCATTTGGACACATTTAAATATTGTGTAAAATTTATAATGAACACAATTGAAAAACTGTAATGTACCATTATAGTCTCACTATACACACAATGAAATGTTTTTTTTTAATAATAAAAAAAATGTATATATATTTACTAGAGTTGTCTCAATCACATTTTTTTTGCACCCATGCCCAAGTCAACTGATTTAGAAGATCTGCCATAGACCAAGTCTTGATTCGATACTTCGACAATGTAATGTCTAAAAGCCAACTTTTTGGATCTTTTCATCTTGTTCCAAAATCGATGTCTCATCCGAAAGACTCCCAATGTGTTATTTTCCTTCATTGATGCATTTTGTAGCATCCCTTGCTTATTCTGTGCAGATGAACCCTTGCAGATGAAAACATCTTCAAGCGCGTTTGTGAGGGCAGGAGCAATTCGTACCTCCCGCACTGGCTATGCATGAGAAAATACACAGCCACCTTATCCACGACTTTTAGTTTTGTTTTGGTTGTGGAGATGAGGAAACGAGATTTTGCACCAAATCGGCCAAGTAAACAGAAGTTTCATTTATTAGCTACATTATGGTCAAGTGGTGAAAATGTGTGTTAGGGAGCACACAGCGGGACAATCAACGGCAGTAGTAAACCATTGACCTGTGGGTGGAACTATTTTTATGAATACTAGGTTGCCATGGAGACTGATTTGATAAGAGTAACACAGAGGGAAGTATTGACTGTTTTGCATTTTAATGTCAGTAAAACGCTTGTTTTTGGCCCTGATATTCACACTGTTGAAAGAATCTCCATCAGCTGCAAGCCTCGTGAGGATGAGCGCTCAAGATGACGGATGCATGCATGTTTCGTGACCCGCCGGCATCAAACAACATCATAACGGGGGCGAACCAGCTACACAATATGAGGTGTGGTGTGTGTAAAATATAACTCCTTTAAGGTACAATATTTACCCAATTGTTGGACGTGTTAGTATACTGTAGGCCAAATGCTAAAAAATTATAATTTGTTACTTTTGTTTTGACAAACCAATATGCCGTGCCATCCATCCATCCATCCATCCATCCATCTTTATTCTGGGATCGGGTTGCCGGGGCAGCAGCTTGGGTAGGGAAGCCTCTTCCCTGTGGGACCTACCCAGAACACCTCACCAGGGAGGTGTCCGGCAGGCGTCCTAGCCAGATGCCACCTCAACTGGAATCTGTGACAAAGGGCAACCTTGGCGGAGTCCAACCCTTACGACTGCAATTTATTGCCAGAAATGCAAACCAAACTCTGACATCCGGAGGACATGGGGAGAAATAGGGAAAAATGCTATGTATTTAGAAGTAGCATATTGACACTTGAATAAACTTTATTGATATTGGTTTGTCATGGTGACACTTCAACTGGACACCAGATGGATATAACTGACATTGCACCCAACCTATAACAATACTATTTATGCCTTTATTGTATGTTATCTTGTATAATTTCTATTTAACCCAAGTTTAATATCCATGAAATGTACAGTCAATAAATAATACGCATACTACTAGATACTTGTCTTTCCTTTAACGGGAATAATTTCAACCTTGAAGGTTCCACTCTATGACAGAAAAAAATATTTTCAGCATGCATGCTGCTGGTTTCAGTAGCTTTGTGCATCCAAACATTCTTAAATATGGGTAACATTGTGTTTAGCTCATACTGTGCTTTATAACATAACACCCCAAGCAATTTAGAGGATTGCCCAATTTGTATAAATATGAATATGCCAAGTACAAAAGCCTGGCATGTTTATAACGTATAATTTGAGGAGGTGAGCATCATGAAGCTCAACTGAATGGCAGTGACAGATTTCTTTGGAAACAAAAAGACTGTGTTTACTTCTAATGGCATTAAAAAGCTGCTGTGCTCAAGAGAAATACATAATTAAACCCGGCTGGTGACAGAGAACGTTTGCGTGACAAAAATACAATGTTCTGTGCAAATGCAACGGTAATGGATTTTTTTTCCAGTGCATTTGCAGCACAGAACATCAAGGTCACATGCATTTATATCAAAAGGTAAAAAAAGAAAAAGAACCACATAACATTGATCTGTTCAAGTGTTGTATATCATCACTGAAATCTTCTGTTCTCATTATACTCCATTAATCAGAAAGTATCTTGATCGATAAATAGCCCCATAAGGTGTATTGAGGCTTGAGGATTTCACAAAGAAATTGATTTTCCATTGATCTTAATATTAGGGATGCGGGTTATACAAATGTTTGGCTGAAGCCGAAAACCAAAAATGAGAAATGCTTTGCTGAAAACCAAGACATCAACAACAACAAAAACAACAATAAAGAAAAACTGCTTGCTCTGTCTCAGAATATTATTCGTGGTAAGTGTTTTCACGCTTGTTTAAAGGGGATTCATTGAATTTGCGATTGTGATATTTATTGAAAACAAAAACGGGTTGGTTCTTTATTTTGATTCATTGACATACCAATCACTAGTATGGAAGACAGAAGTCTAGTTATTTAGTTAAGTATTGCAAATATAAGTGACTATCATGATGACATCAGCCTCATCAATCTTCTTAATTCATGTCGGCTTGTATATTTGAAATGTCTGACTGCATTTGAATGCACCCAGTGCTACGCATAGTTATCGGATAGCACGGATCGATCGGATAGCACGGATCGATCGGATAGATTTGTGCCGTATCATACACTGACTGTGTAATTCTAATTCTTAGCCTCCTTAATCAACAATTGAATATGAGTGGTAGAGATGTGATGTGATGGCAATAAAAATGGAATTAGCGAAAAGTTTAGTATTTTACTGTAGCAACCACCGCTGTGATGGCCACTTTAAAAAAAAAAAAATTACAGTGGTACCTCTATTTACAAGATTAATTTGTTCCAGAAGTCATTTTGTAACATCCATTTTTCAAAAGTAGAGGTACTTTTTACATATAAATAGCCTAATCCGTTCCAAGCCCCCTAAAGTTGCTCCCAAACCCTTTAAGTGAAAGCTGTTGAAAATATAAAAAAAACTGGCAAAAACTATAACAAACACATTAGAACCACATTACTACATAATAATAATGGAATTCAAAACACATCATGTAAAGACTGATTTAAAAAAAAAAAATCTAAACCCTTGAATGCAGTTCCTGTTTGACTGGGAATGGCGCTGGTGTGTTTGTGATCAGTGCAGAGAAAGAGAGAGCGAGAGGGAGAAGAAGAGTGTGACATAACATTTATTTTTGGATTCTGTGCTCCCTGTGTGATGTCATTCAGCAACTACTAAAGTGCTAACGACATGCTAACGACACTAACATCACACACCACAGCCCACAGTGGTATGTTACGTATGTGTTTTTTTGTGAATTTGTACAATGTCAGCTGTAACTAATGTAAATGTTATGTTTTGTTGATGTTATGTTAATTGGTTAATTTATGGTAATGTACATTTTGGGCACCACTGCAAAACTTTTTCATTTATTTATTCGTATATAAAAATACAGTATCTGTCTGCTGTGCCTCAGTCGAGCTTAATGTTTTCTTGGTGCCACTGTACAGCTTTAGAATAGAGACAGGAGTTTTAAAATATTCAGAGAGATTTCCACAAGAAACCAAAGTGTGACATGGTTTGAGTCACCCACCTGTCCACAGCTATGGCAGTGAGCGTGAAGACGGAAACGTAGACGGTGACCGGCTGGATGAGGAACACGAAGTAGCACATGAAGCGGCCGAAGACCCAACCATGAGGGTTGAAGGCATACGCAAGGGTGAAGGGCACGCACGTCACGCACATGAGCATGTCTGAGAAGGCCAGGTTGCCGATAAAGAAATTTGTGACATTGTGCATTTTGCGTGTTCGGCAGATGACATAGAGGAGCAGGTAATTGCCGAAGACGCCCACCGCTACCACCAGAGCGTAGCACGGGATGATCAGGGGCTTGAAGGTCTGCAGCAGGGCCACATCAGCGAACGGTGAGCTTCCATTGCTGGAGTTGCCGTGCACGGCCACTTCATAAATGTCTTTGTGCAGGCTGCTGCCATTTGTCTCCATGGTGGCAAAGCCGTCAGCCTCCTGAATAAGTGAGGCAAAACATGTTTCTTTAAGGAAACATCCAAAACGAAAGGTCATGCCTTAGTCTAGCTAGTTGAAGAAAATACCTCAAATTAAGCAATGATCTGTTAACAGTAAAATAAATGAAAAACTAGCCATACTTTGAAAAGTGCATCTTAATGACTACCGAAGACATTTGCGTGCGGTTAAATGGGAAAATAATGAGCGAAGAAGTCACTCTCCGAAATGTGCAAATGGAAAATGTCAGCGTGAGTTGAGTGAGTCAACACTTTAGTTTTTATCCAGTCATTGAAATGCTAGAACATTCTATTGGGAACCTTTTTTTCTTTTAAAGCACTGACCTTGCAATGCCTACGTCACGAAGACATTATGCAGGCAAATAAATCCAAGATAAAATAAAATTGCAATAAAATGTTGACATTGATGTACAAAAAAAAGAAAGAAAATTAGACCAAACCTTTATTGAGGGCCTCTGAAGAAACTTCAAAAAGCAATCTTGAAATGTATGCATCTTTTACGAATTAACATACTGTATTGTCCTATTAAATAAATATAAAATGTAATTACGATTTTGTCCCATTGAATAAATATAAAATGTAATCGGTATCAATTTAAAAAACTAAGGAAAATATACTGAAAATTTACAAAAAATATACAGTGTAAATCCAGAAAAACTGTATTTCATATACATACTGACACTGCCCTTCAATTTACAGTGAAGTGGCCAGAGTGACACAACACCTCGATTGTTGGCCATTCATTACCCATATTTCTTTATCATAGCTTTTAACGCAAAACAGATTTTTGTAAAATTTGCACCGAGATCAATTTATGCTTTGCTTTGAATATGTCCTTTGTTAAAAATGTGAGTCTCAAATGGTCTAAGAAAACTGCATCTGTGCATCAGAAAAAAAAAAAAATCCAATTTTAAAAAAATTCCCCTTTGTTTGGGATGTACAAAGCCACCCATCCGGCCACCATCTAGCACCATCCTTGGGACTCTACTCTATGAGATTCTGTAATGTTTCTATATGTTCTTGTGTATATTTTTGCAGAGAATAAAACACCCATAATAACGTTGACATATTTTTCTTTTAAATACCAATTTGTATGTACCAATACATTTGTAGAACATAAAGTAAAGACAAAACATGTTACACAATAAATTAAAAATAATAGTTGTAAAAATCTGTGGAAAAATCTTAACCTTGTAATACATATGCTTTGATGATGTAACATCTGTCGTGTTTTCAAACATATTTAATATAAATAATAAATTGGACTCTTTTCATGATCTAAGCAAGTCTGGCACAGCTTAAGTCTGAGCTGAGGGGTTTCAGACTGGATGACCATTATTTGGCAGTCAGACGCAAGCCAGCATATTTTCAAAACCACTGTATGTGTGAACACAGTTGGCTATATTTGCTGCCCTTCAAAACAGATCATCTCATTCGTTTTAAATATCGCACGCTCACATCTTGCCGCGCATCTGTGTGGAAATAGGTGCAGCGATCCATGTGTGATTGAATCATTGTCACTGCTCTTAGCAGTGACATTAGACCACAAAAGCGGGTACCCTTCATTAAATGCTGAATGAGTTAGTGATACTTGCTGGGGTCGATTAAAAATCATAATAATGATCAAAATAACAACATCAGTTTCATAATTCCTGCACTGATTCAGAGGGTTCGATGCTCGCTGCTGTCATATTTCTGAATAAAATACGATGACGGCAATGCAAGACATTAATCTAAAGCTCAAAAAGTTTGCCTGTACCCTCATCAAATTCACTAAAATTGCTTTAGACCAGTGATCTACCGCTTTACTGTGCAGACTAAGACATGGCCCCTGCAGGCGTTGGATTAGACCAACTTTCTGCTACCAAATTGTCAGATGCACCAGACGCATGTTCATAAAGACGCCTCTGTTGCCCAGTGAGCCTTGCGTCTGCATGAAAATCAGGACATGCCAGCATTACTGCGTGTGCCATTCAGGAAAATGTAGCCCGTGGTGGTTGCACAATGACAAGTGTGCATTTAAAAATTTAAATCACACAAACGTCTTTGTGTGGGTGTCAAAAACAACAACAAAAAAACGGTGCAATCACTGAACTTGAAATGCGTATAACAGACACTTAGAATGTAGGATGCTGCACAATGAAATAAATGTGAAATCAAACAACAAAGAACAGTGCAATTACCCAACTTGAAATGCATTTAACCGACACTTAGAATGTAGGATGCTGCACAATGAAAAAATATGAAACCAAACAATAACATAAAAAAGTTAGATTGGACATAAAAATAGAAATACAAACCTAAAAAAAACCTACTGCACATGTACATTTTCACTCTTTTTTAAATGTACCTATGGTCACCATCCAAGGAAAAGCAGCCAGAATGTGTTAACATTTTAAAATTGCACTGTTATTAAACTACATATCAACTGCATTGTATACCTAGAGCTTAGCTTAATGTGTTTAGCTTAATGTATTTTTATCATGTAATATGTATACAAATAAAAATTAATTAATGAGATTTTACATAAAAACCAGTGAAATTCTGTCATGCCCAGTTTAACACTCCAAATGCTAAAGGGATGGGTTGCATCAAAGGAAACAAAATAAAAATGGAGATTCATGCTTTTCATTGGCCAATACATACTATTTTAAACATTATTATTACAAGTACTGCCCGTCTCTCAAAATGTCTATATTAGCACTCAAAAACATTTGGATTTGTTTATAAACAAGGTCATGGCATTTTAGGAGCCCTTTCACTTAAGAATGAAAAGCTCAGCAACTTACCTGCGATAAGACCAATGTGAAGTGCAGTCATTCAGTGCACACTCTTTTTCAGTGATTGAACAGACACTGGCTCCGATCACACCAAGTAAACATGTACAAGGAATTGAGAGGAGGAGGAGGAGGTGGAAAGGGGGAGTCTATGGGAATTACAGCTAGCCAATAAGATGACAGATCTCCCTTGAAGATTCATGTGACGGCCTGACGTTTGTCTAGAACTCTTTAGTTAGTGGTCAGCGTTGCAGCTGAATGATGAAGCGGATGCCATACGTTTGCTGGCTGGCAAATATGGGCGCTTGGTGCCAGCTTTTTTGTATACATAACGTTGTGTGAATAGAGGTTTGCTTTGAACATCCAAATAGGAGGAAAGATGGCTTCTTTTTCCTCATAAAAATAACAAAACAGATCAAAATTGTCAATTTATTTCATTGAACAAATCAAAATAAGGTGGCTGGTAACCAGTCCAGGGTGTACCTCACCTGTCGCCCTGAGTCAGCTCCTCAGTGACAAGACAAGCAGTATAGAAAAAAAGATGGATACGAATTAAATATGAAAACGATTTTCTGATTGGTCATGCCTGGAGACTGAGGCATAAGAATGGTGTGGTAGAAAATCGACTGTTGCCGTGGTACTGTCTTTAAGGCTACATAGCAACAGAGATATTACAACACACTCTGGATGACCCCATCCTAAAACACAAATAGATGAGCATTCAATGGATGTTTTACTTAATGACCAGGGAAACGGATGGCTCTTATACTTATAAAGTAGTACTTCTGTAGTAATAATAATAATTACAATAAAAAAATAATGATACATCACTTTTATATAACCCTATACACTAAAAGATGCTTTACAATGGATGCATTATTGATGCATTCATCATACGGTGGTGGTAAACATAAACACACTTATGCTTTATTCAGTGGGGATCATCAGTGTGGTGCCACAGGTAAAAAAAATATTTATTGTGCATTAAAAAAGCAGAGGAATGTTGGAAAAATCTCCAAAAGGCATAAAATTATAGACGAGATATGATTATGTTGTGAAAAGTGTATTTTTTCTTCTACAATTTGACCCAAAATAACAAAACCAGAATAATGGACACGGTGCAGAATTTTTAGCATACACTGCTTGCTTTGGAAAGCTTAAATTTGACACTGCCTTTTATGGTTCGCAATCATCTGGAAAGACCTGGTAATTTCAATCTCAAAGATTTATTGGATGATCCGTTTAGCACTAACAAGCTCAATTTATGTATTTTTATATCAGGAATAGGGTATTAACTTACATTTTCAATTGTATCTTTTTTTGGAGGGGACCAATCAATTAATCAAATTCAAAATGCCCCCTTGAAATGAGCAACATGGCAGCACCCCTTTCCATCTTGCCATGAAGTGGGGAAAAAACAGGCAACATTTGTCCATTCAAAATCATTGTAAATAAATCATGAATGGCAAACAACAGGGATCAATCCGGCCCCAAATTTGTACGTGAACATCTCTCCGCTACTGCCCAATTCAAACCAATTCATATCGCAGCCATGAGCAGTCACAGCAACATTTTAAGAGCGTGAAACTCTGTCTCGCCCAGATTTTTTTTAAATAACCAGAATATGCAAACAAAATGCGTTTCTAAGATTCATTGTTTGCATTTCATTATGAATGAGCTGATTTAGACTTAAACACCATACACAACAGACAACTCCAAAAAAATAAAAAGCTGAAAGAACTTTGGAAAGGAAGAATGGGCAAAGATATCTCAAACAAGAACTGAATTACTTTTGCTGGCTACAAAAAGCACTTACGAGCTGTGATACTTGCCAATGAAGGCAGTGCGAGGTATAAACATCGATTTGTGCCCAAACGTTTACTGAAGCCATCATTTTATTTTCTCTTCTTTTGAAAGTGTAAATGATGACAATCTATTTGTTTTTGGAGGGATATAAGAATGTCTCATCTGCAAGGCCCTGGCTTTTGGAGATCTGTTCCATTTTCCCTTGGCTTCTTTATACACAGTAATACTGATTTTTGCCTGTGACCCATAACAACAGTTTATGCGTGGAACAAAAAAATAAGTTCCCC